>NW_028253596.1:0-173428 GCF_964263255.1 Lissotriton vulgaris | reverse complement strand
ACATATATATTGCAGCACAGTACAACTTAATCAAGTCGCAAGAATGGTCAGTACGCTGGTTTCCGATTTCCAAAATTATTTATTGCAAACCCCCCTCGGCCAGACAGACGCGCTTCGCTCTATTAGCTTCTTCAGTGTCAATTTGTGTACTACCAAGTTCCGTCATTTAAACCCTCCCCACCATCATTTCATTCCACAAAATAGAAGAAGGATTACATTTGTAGAAGCGGTGGCCATCTTATAGTATGCAACATTAGCCTTACAATTCATGGGTTTTCAATAGCGATGAATAAAGTGCATAAGTGCTCATTTTAAAAGAAAACATTAATTTTGGAACCACAAACATTAAGTTATCATTATCATTCCCTGTATGGATGTGTTTAAAATATACATATATATATATATATATTGAGATAAGTAGTGCCTTTCACGCAGCGTATGCTAATGATGCCTCTGAGTGAACGCTCGCAGAGCGTGAAACGCGTCAGGCTGTTCATTTCTTTTGTACACTGCTCTTCAACACGCTGCAGCCTTTGAATTAAACACGATTGGAACCTACCTGTGTGTGGCTTTTCTAAATTGGCAAACTTTGGTGTTTTGGATGTGAATACGGCCGGCCCGGTCGTGGGGAAGCCCTGCCATTCACGGATGGACCAGGCTGGAGCTACTGTGCAGCCAGTTTGTGGACAGGAGGTTGTGTTCCAAGGGTTATAATGTGCAGCTTGCTTTGAAAGGACGATTTCCAAACACCAACTTTGTTTTTATTGTTTATCTTACTAATTGGCAGAACGCAAAGCGGCTCAAAGGAGTTTTAATCCAATGCACTACATGGACCATCGGGCTCGGCACGAGCCAACGCCCACTGAGGCAGGGAACCATTGAGATAAGTAGTGCCTTTCACGCAGCGTATGCTAATGATGCCTCTGAGGAAACGCTCGCAGAGCGTGAAACGCGTCAGGCTGTTCATTTCTTTTGTAAACTGCTCTTCAACACGCTGCAGCCTTTGAATTAAACACGATTGGAACCTACCTGTGTGTGGCTTTCCTAAATTGGCAAACTTTAGTGTTTTGGATGTGAATACGGCCGGCCCGGTCGTAGGGAAGCCCTGCCATTCACGGATGGACCAGGCTGGAGCTACTGTGCAGCCAGTTTGTGGACAGGAGGTTATGTTCCAAGGGTTATAATGTGCAGCTTGCTTTGAAAGGACGATTTACAAACACCAACTTTGGTTTTATTGTTTATCTTATTAATTGGCAGAACTCAAAGCGGCTCACTGGAGTTTTAATCCAAGGCACTACATGGACAATCGGGCTCAGCACGAGCCAACGCCCACTGGGGCAGGGAACCACTGAGATAAGTAGTGCCTTTCACGCAGCGTATGCTAATGATGCCTCTAAGGAAACGCTTGCAGAGCGTGAAACGCGTCAGGCTGTTCATTTGTTTTGTAAACTGCTCTTCAACACGCTGCAGCCTTTGAATTAGAAAAAAAGGGGGGTTGATTCAGTTGAGGGGATCAGAGGTGGAATCTCTAACAATATTTAACAACACTAGTACCTCTGACACCATAAATGAAAAGTCAATCTTTCACAGAAGTCCCTTTTATTGACTTTGTGTTATTGTTCATTCAATTTTCTTTATATTTTTTTATACATTGGTGTCCGCATCTTTTTCAAAGGCTCTCCTTTTTTACACAAAAAATTATAAAGGGTTATTACCACAACAAGACGTGTTTATATCACAAAAACGTATGACTCTACTCAAAAACATATATACATTCACAATACGATCAAAAAAGGTTAAACTGTACACTTCATTTGGTTAGTACATTCTAGTCATTTCTAATCATCCTACTATACTTTAACAAATTCTGGATCTGGGGTAGGAATATATGTCCCTCAGATTTTAGATTGAATCGGTAGTCCCAGATAGTGTAGGAGAAAGTAACTGTCAGCAATTATGCTTTTCAGGGAGTAAGTCTTTTTTCTTATATATATATATAAGTGTAGTTATCGAGCATAAAGGTCTCCAATCCACTAAATAATGCCAACGCGTTTCGACCGTCTTATCGTTAGGACTATGTCTACTTTTGTTGTGCGGTCTTCATCAGGGCTGTAATTGGGTTGTAGGGCATCACCTGTAAAAGGTAATGGTACCAATTCAGTATTAGTGTACAGATATTTTATGATTAGACATGTGTATTTTAAGGGGTTGTGATCACGTAATACAAACTATGTCATCTACTGTATAATATGCCCATGTGAGATGGCATACATAGGAAAAACGAGCCAACCAGTCAAAACCAGGATCTCGCAACATCGCTCACGAATTCGATGCAAAACCCCTAATGCACCCATGGTAACGCATTGTGAAGAAAACGGACACAGACCAGAAGACATGCGCTGGACAGTCCTAAGACACGTAAAAGGCAAAAACAGGGACAACATCCTGTCAAAGTTGGAAGCAAAGACAATCCTGTACCTGGGTACCACGAATAATGGACTAAATGAGATGTCGGAAGTAACCAACGTCTAGTAATAATCATGGACGCTTCATAAATAATTTGAGTATATTTAGCAGTCTGCTCGAACAAACCCACACTGAACTTTTTTCACCCAGGCAAGGTTCTCAATCCATACAAACGAAGCGGACACTAGTTGCCTAGCAACCGCATGCAAGCAAACCCCACGTGACAACAGTGGCGAACCTCGCCCAAAAGCAATAAGGCTAAGGTAAACCAATCACTGGCGGCCTACGTTTTGGAACAACCATTGCAGATCCAAACACGGTCTGTGAAAGCCGGAAGAGCAAGTACGAAGAATCCACGGAATCGAGTCCAACAAAACAAGGTACGGAAGGAGACACCCTGCGCTAACCCGCGCTTCCAGACAAAACGAATGTTTAAAGCGAGATAATATGTGCCGAGCCGCGCTCCCTGAAAAGTAAACGCCTGCAATCTGACTTTGCGCGTCCAGTTAAATGCATGCCCTGAACCTTCAGCTCCGCTGAGAGCAGCGTGACGTAAACGCTAAAACTTTTACAAAAGGAATCCATAACCTGTCAACCCGCGCGTCCAGTCAAGAGAACGCCCTGAGCCTTAAGCTCCGCTGAGAGCAGCGTGTCTCACACGCCAAAACTTGCCCCCAAAAACAACAAGCAACTAAGCTCCAGACAAACAACTAGACCATAATGCATAATTGTCTATGACAACAGAGCAGA
Organism: Lissotriton vulgaris; assembly: GCF_964263255.1. Taxonomy (NCBI): domain Eukaryota; kingdom Metazoa; phylum Chordata; class Amphibia; order Caudata; family Salamandridae; genus Lissotriton; species Lissotriton vulgaris. Next base: position 170,212 of record NW_028253596.1, on the reverse strand, counting down.
CCATAAACAATATAACTCATAACGCCATGTTCCCCTTCACAGACAAAGTCAAGACCTCGATCCAAGATACTTCTAGAACCAAGAACAAAGAGACAACAGTACTCCAATATATGGACTGAAAAGACCAATGGTACGTGATCACAACCCCTTAAAATACACATGTCTAATCATAAAATATCTGTACACTAATACTGAATTGGTACCATTACCTTTTACAGGTGATGCCCTACAACCCAATTACAGCCCTGATGAAGACCGCACAACAAAAGTAGACATAGTCCTAACGATAAGACGGTCGAAACGCGTTGGCATTATTTAGTGGATTGGAGACCTTTATGCTCGATAACTACACTTATATATATATATATAAGAAAAAAGACTTACTCCCTGAAGAGCATAATTGCTGACAGTTACTTTCTCCTACACTATCTGGGACTACCGATTCAATCTTAAATCTGAGGGACATATATTCCTACCCCAGATCCAGAATTTGTTAAAGTATAGTAGGATGATTAGAAATGACTAGAATGTACTAACCAAATGAAGTGTACAGTTTAACCTTTTTTGATCGTATTGTGAATGTATATATGTTTTTGAGTAGAGTCATACGTTTTTGTGATATAAACACGTCTTGTTGTGGTAATAACCCTTTATAATTTTTTGTGTAAAAAAGGAGAGCCTTTGAAAAAAATGCAGACACCAATGTATAAAAAAATATAAAGAAAATTGAATGAACAATAACACAGAGTCAATAAAAGGGACTTCTGTGAAAGATTGACTTTTCATTTATGGTGTCAGAGGTACTAGTGTTGTTAAATATTGCAGCCTTTGAATTAAACACGATTGGAACCTACCTGTGTGTGGCTTTCCTAAATTGGCAAACTTTGATGGTTTGGATATATATATATATATATATCTTCCCTCGATTTTCTCTTACAGCGGTAAAAGAATGGACCGCACTCTGTGGCTCAGTATTCTCACGATTTATTTATCGTTTCAAACGGAAAAGAGGGCGCATTTCGGCATCACGCCTTTTTCCACAGTTAATTGCACAATGTATTAACACTTGATTAAATAAAGTTGCACAATAGATTCAAAATGATGTCACATCCTCTAGTAAATCAACATAAAAGAAGGACTGTAATTCATGAAATTTTAACAGCGGCCATCTTGGAGCATACTTTCGTAAATTTCCTTTATCTACAACTCCTTTATAATGACCTTATTAAGAAACAACAAGTTATTAAGCCCTGGATGGGCATTTTTGGCCAAACATGAAAATAAATCATTCATTAATTAACAATTCTAAACCTTATGGTGCTATACTTGATTGAGATCAATCTAAATCAATTTTCTCAAATTTTAACAGTTGCTAGGTATCACATTGCAGATCATCTATGTACATTATTGCATAAAAATCATGCTTTGAACATTTTAGTGTCTATTTTTGAATGTGTGTATCAAATGTTATATTATGGTGAGAGGAGGTCTGCCAGTCTTTCACACGAATGATGTTATCAGTGATGTCATCAGTGATGTCATTTGAGATATCATCAGTGATGTCATGAGTGATGTCACTGACCATGTCATGAGTGATGTAATATGTGACGTAATCAGCAGTGCATTGCGGGCGCGCGAGTTATAGTTAGCTGAAGTAACTATAACGAGGGAATATATTTCGGGAAAACATTGCAGTTTCGACCCATCGAGTTTCTTCATAGACCCCCCAGAGAAGTTATAGTAGGTCAAGGACACTGTACCTTGCCTTCTTTTTAACATTTTGAAACTTTTCACTAAATGGAGCCGAACACCTTTTTAAACTTTTGTGCGCGACCGGGTGCGCGCACCCCGGGGGGGGTTTTCAGAAACATAAAAAGTTTTATACTTTAACAATTTTGTGCTTGGATCCCCCTGAGAAGATGTACAAGATCAGGCTGTGTTTAGCTTTCCTACTTTTCACGTTTTGAAACTTCAGTGAATTACACCGATACTTCCAAATGACGTACGTAACCAGGGAAATGTCACCGCGTACACGTCCTAATACGCGCATGTCAAGTCATGTGACTTGAAAACAACATTTCCAATTGGTTCTTAGTAGTTTCTGTTCTGGAATTTTCACGGATCCCACCCACTTCCCTCACTATCTTTTTTACTCTCAAGGGAGAAGAACGTTTTACATCTTTCCGAAGACTTTGGTGAAATGGCTGCTGCACAGAATTCATCGTCAGAATCTGAAGAAAATTATCGGCTACCTTTAACAAAAAGGAATGAATCTTTCATCTGGCAATTTTTTACTTTTCCGAATGAACAAAAAAAAGTGAATGCGCCCAAAGTTACTTGCATAATTTGTAACACAGTTCTTTCAAGAGGAAATCCTTCGAAAAAGTATTTGTTTTCAATACATACGATGATGAGGCATTTGAGACAAGTGCAGCCTGAGAAATTTGCACAGGCATCGACAAGAGCTCTGGCAACACAACTACCATCAGCTGTGGCCAGCACATCTTCTGGTGGACGACCTGCATCTCCATCCAGTGCACAGATGGACTTGAGACCATATTTGTCAAAGGTGCATATGAAATGCAACTTGTGTGGAGAAATTATTGTCTAAGGAGAGCAAAGCCTCACTCTTATTGAAAAAAGAATTAATAATCATCAATGCTTCGACAGAAGATGATTTTTCTCATTTCATTTTGATCCTATTTCACAGTTTAAAAGTTCAAAATTTCGGTTCCAGTTTTAAAAATCAAAAACAATATAACACTTGTTTAAAAAAAAGAAAAAAAAAAGTTATTTTCAGAACTAACTCATTGTACCAAAAAGAGCTCTATTCACAAGCTGAAGTATCAATGCTTTTTTTCAGGACAATAATGCAAAAAAGCGACGATACTTGGGGCATATTATGAAGGAGACGTAATACATTATCATCGGTTTCATCGACACGACACTGCCGATAAAACGACGATAATAGCCATCATAGTATGTTCTACGAATTGCAACCGAAACCTACGTTAGCTGTCTTTATATCTAACATTAGGTTCGATTGCGATTCATAGAGCATATTATCAAGGCCGTTATCGCCGCTATATCTGCAGTTTTCTGCTGATAAAAGCGGCGTTAATGTTTTGCCTATCCTTGAAAATATTCCTCAGCACCTTCTTGAAAACGGCATTACACCGCCTGCCGTAAGACCACTTTGCATATGTGCCGCTCAGTAAGTTAATGACATGCAAAGTGGGCGTACTTCAAAGCACATGCAAAATGTGGTTGGAGGGGAAAACACCCTATCACGAAAAGAGGCGTTGCGAGAAAAAGAGGTGGAATAAACTTGTTTATCGTAGGACTGCTAAAGCCTGCTCTAATCAAGCATTCGGCAGCGTTAACATGGGGGTGTGGAAAATAAAACTGAATCCACCCCATCCCCTAATTACAAGGCACACATTACTGCGTGAAAACAACGTTTGTTTTCACGCGGTGATGTTAAGTACCGCTGGCTGTTACAGGATTTACTATCACATATGTGTTCGCATTGATATTAACGCACTAAATTCCGCCGATAGCGTCGATATTTTAAACGCCGAGCAGCGGCGATTTTTATCACTTACGAGCCTTGCTATTATGAACGTTTATCTCCTAAGTCTCTGATTCTCAAACTGTGCACCGCGGCTCCCCTGTGCACTGTAATGAGGTGACAGGGGCACCGCGCACACTCTAGAGTGACTAACAGTCCGTAAATTCTACGGACATCCCTACCCTGCTATCTATAATTGTGGCCATCACAAGGAGCAGCACTGCTCCCCTCTGAGAGGCCTCACTCCCACTGCTGGAGCGTCCTCGCACTCCCCCAGGAGCACAGGAGCAGCCCCTCCCGCCCATTGAAGTTCTGTATCGGGCTTATTGCCACTTACTGAATGAAAATGGGGCACTCAAGGATGTTCAATTATGTAGTGCTCCTCCTGCTACAGCGTACAGAAGGGATTGTGTTAGGTATAAAAATGTAAAACGCCCACGCTACAATGATATAGAACACTTCCTTTAAGGAAGCCTGTGAAATAAGTTTAAAAGATCAAGTTAACGTTCTTTTACTCTCTCATCATTCTTGAACATAAGTATTTACAATATTATATTCAACAATGCCATGGTTGCTGCTTTTTTATTTTAAGAAATTAGCAACCATTGACAAAGCCAATAGTCATGGCTTCTTTTTCGTGCGAAAATACTTGCTATATTATATATCTGCATAGAATGACAGAAACAACATAACACCAGTCAGGCGCAACACTGCTAAGCCCAGATTTTTAGCCTACGTGTTTTAAACTGCCCTCTGAATTACATCCAACACTCCCTTTGAAGAGACCCCCCCATTTTTTTAACACCTCTTAAAGCCCTGGAAACAACACCATTTACCATTTAACATCATTTACCTCCAATGTTTTCATATATCAGCGTTGGTGAGCTGACTCAGTGAAGTGTCGCTGATTTCATAAAATCACTTTTAAGGCGCTCCTTATGACAGTGCACCCAATCCTGCGTGGAAGTGCTCACATAAAACATGACACTGGAATGACCAGCATAGACAAAGAAATAACACAGTGATGGAAAAGTTTATTTATTTTTTATACTTACCTAAGAAATAGTAACAAAATAAAACTAAATTTCTTTAAAAAAACATAGTATCTGTGGAAGAAAAGTAAAAATAAGGTTATAATGTACATTTCATAAAACAAAACAAAGTAGGAGTGAATGAAACAGAAAGTGAAAGAAAAAAAGACTGAGGAAGAGTAAGAGACAGAGACAGAATGTGTAGTATATAAATCAATGAGTGAGATAATTAATTGAAAGAGATAATAGCACTGAAGGAATGACTGTCTAAACGAAAGTAAAGTGAGAGAGGAAATGAGAGTATGATCAGTGATAGTACACGAAATAAACAGTCTCTTAAAGACACAGACTAAGAGTACAGTGTCAAGACTTCCAGAACCATAGCCAGCATTAGATCAGTGCCAGCAAAAACTCAACGGTCAATAAAGCAGGTCTCCAAATATCCACGTTGGAGAAGTCAGCATAGAGTGACCACATTGTTCCTGCAGCGCTGTGTACAGAACCTGAAGAAGCGAGTATCCCAACATGGCCGCCGAGGGAGATTACAAACAGTGAGGAGTGAGCGTTCTAGTCTTCAAGAGCGCGCGGGCAGCTGTGGAGATGAAGCGCACGGCTGCTCTGGAATCTGCGCACTTCAACTGACCTCTTCACCGGAGTCACAGCGCGGCTCTGAGTGAAGTTCTTGTTCTGAGGAAATTCCTGTCAGCGCTTCTGTTTTGGTTGTTCTTATCGCATGCGCAACGTGGGATTCTGGCAAGTGACTTTATTTGAAGAATTCGTAGTATGTATTTAGTTGGTGCCACTTCATGAAATTCTAGTTAGACATTTCTAGTATCAGAGTAGGGGTCAGAACTCCTCCATAGTTCAGTCAGTTCTATAGGACTCATATTAGTTTACTTATAGCAAGGTTTTAGTCATTCAGTGTCAACTTCAGCGTTCAATCCTCGAGTCAGAACTTCTCCATTCCAATTCCTCAAGTGTGTCGTCTAGTCATTCTCCATTTAATTCTTCGCCTTGACTACTTGTGAGGAACAGAGAATTACCCGTCATCTATCACCTCCTGGGGCTAGTCCAGATCATACTGAGGGTAAGAGACTTCGCCTGTTATTATCCAATTAATTCACAGTAATTGTCCAGAGTGTTTCCTGAGTTCTTTTTCAGAGGTAGTGGGCATAGGAATCAGTGTCGACTCCAGTGTTACTCGGAGCTTCTGACAGATTGAAGTGCCAACCTTTCACTCGAGTCGACATGGCTGAGGGATTTGATATGAACTCCTTGGCGGGAATCCTAGAAGGGTTACAGGCCCAGCTTACACGTTCCACAGAAGAGAATAGAGTCCTTAGGGATGAGGTAAAAAGGTCCCAACAAGAAACTCGTCACGTTCAACAGAAATTAGAGGAACTCTTAGCGGGAACAACTCCTTTACCTAGTTTCAACTCCTCTCATAACTCTGGTGCAGAAGTGGCCACGCAAGTGATTCATGCCGCAGCCTGGTCTATGCCGTTGGTCTCTCGAAACGATGCAGCCTTGTACGATTTCAATCGTTTCAAGAAAGAATTTCTACAAATATTCGATAGAAGAACGGCCAACCAAGCCACAGACAACGAACTCCTAGATCTTAAGCAAGGCAATCGAGAATTGGTAGCATATATAGCCCAGTTCAACAAATTAATCGTCGAAACAGATTGGCCCGACAGTAAACGTGCGGCGATATTCTATTGTGGTCTTAAAGATGAAATAAAAGATGCATTGGCACAGATTCCGAAACGTCCTCAGGAAATATCAGAACTCATAGATTTAGTTCTTCAAATTGAGCATCGATTGTTTGAAAGAAGGTCAGAAAAGAAGCGAGACTACAAGTCGTTTGTGCCACGCCTAGACCGTATGAGACCCGAAACCTCAAAACCTGATACGGGTACCGGAGAGGAACCAATGCAAATAGGTTCCATCAGGGGCCCCCTCTCTCAAGAAGAAAAAGACAAAAGGCGAGCAAACCAGTTGTGTTTGTATTGTGGTACCTCGGGACATTTTGTGAGGGAGTGTCCGAAGAGAAACAAGAGTAACCAGGGGTTAAAAGATCGATCCCACCAGTAACAGGAGTTGCCCTGGTGGGATGTTCCGAACAGTCAACTCATGAACCTCAGCAACTGATTAACACATTGCAGTCAGCAGCCCCTCATCTTACCGTATTCTTTACAGTCAAATTCGGAACCCAGAAGTTGGAAGAAGTTTCAGTCATGATTGATTCGGGGGCCACGGGGAATTTCTGTGACCTGAAATATGCGCAAGAGATGGGCATAAAGGCGATCAAGAAGAAGAATCTCGAAGTCGTAAAGGCAGTCGACGGCTCCAATTTGACTTCAGGACCCATAGTAGAAGAAACGGAGACCTTAGAATTGGAGGGGTTGCAGGGTCATCGAGAATTTATCAGATTTAACCTCATAGACGCACCCCAGTTCCAGCTGATTTTGGGGTTGCCATGGTTGACTACGCATAACCCGATTATAGATTGGGAGAGGAGAACGGTCAAGATGAACTCGGAATTTTGTCAGAGGAATTGTTTTGCTAAGAATCCAGAAGAGTGCGAGGGATCGCCGGCTACGGAGTTGGCCAAATTGTCGCTCCACATCTGCACTGTTAGCGCCGAGGAAATACCTAAAGAATACCAAGATTTGGCAAGTGTGTTCAACAAAAGGAATGCTGAGAAACTACCACCACACAGAAGCTATGATTGCAAGATCGAATTGGAAGCCGGTGCCAACCTGCCCTGCAGTCGAGTTTACGTGCTCACAGAAAAGGAGAACATCTATCTCAAGGAGTATTTGGAAGAGTATATTAGGATGGGATTCATAAGGCCATCACAATCTCCAGTTTCGTCTCCGCTTTTCTTCCGGCCAAAGAAGGATGGGACTCTCCGCATGTGTATCGATTACAGAGCCTTGAACCAAGTCACAGTGAAAAATCGGTACCCATTACCACTAATAAATCAGCTATTGGATCAAGTCAAAGGAGCAAAGATTTACACCAAGCTTGACCTGCGTGGAGCTTACCATTTGGTGAGAGTGGCCGAGGGTGATGAATGGAAAACAGCCTTTCGGACCAAGTATGGGTTGTTTGAGTATCAAGTGATGCCTTATGGTTTGAGCAATGCCCCAGCAGCATTTCAAAACTTCGTAAATGATGTTCTGAGAGAATTCTTGGATCGAGTGGCTGTCGTCTATATTGATGACATATTGATTTTTTCCGACAAAATGGAAGATCACGTCAAGCATGTGCGAGCCATACTCCAGAAGCTTTTGGATAACCACTTGTACGTGAAATTGGAGAAGTGTTCTTTTCATGCCGAGAAGGTGGAATTCTTGGGATTCATGTTGTCCGCAGCTGGGGTCGAGATGGATAATTCAAAGGTCCGTACCATTCAGGAGTGGTCATCACCAGGGAGTGTGAAGGAAATCCAAAGTTTTATTGGTTTTGCCAATTTTTACCGGAGGTTCATTCCTAATTTCTCGTCTAAGGTCACTCCCATCACTCACCTGCTAAAGAAGGGACAAAAATTTGTGTGGACTGCAACGGCAGAACAAGCCTTCCAGGACTTGAAGACAGCCTTCATTAGCGCCCCCATTCTAATGCACCCTGATCCGGAACAAGCCTTTTTCGTTGAAACTGATGCATCAGACTTCGCAACCGGAGGAATTTTGTCGCAGAGGAACAAAACGACGGGTCAACTGCATCCGGTGGCCTACCGGTCCAGGAAGCTGTCGGACACGGAGCGCAATTACTCCATCGCCGACAAGGAATTGCTGGCTGTTCGAGAAGCATTCCAAGATTGGCGACACTACTTACTGGGGGCCAAGCATACTGTCACTGTGTTTACAGACCATCTTAACCTCCAATTCCTCAAGTCTGCAAAAACGCTTTCGCCACGTCAATTGAGATGGTCCTTGTACTTCTCAGAATTTGACTTTGTGATCACGTACAAACCAGGTGCGAAAAACGGGAAGGCCGATGCTCTTTCACGCATGAATCCAACAGCCGAAGAGAAACCTTCAGTCGAAGAACCCATAGTTCCATTGAAACAAATAATTGGAGCCATGCAAATGAAAGAATTCGACGAACAAATTCAGCAAGTCTGCTCAGAAGAGGATCTTCGTAAGTGGGCCGAGGCAGATGGTAAAAGAACCCTTGTCGAAGGACTCCCATATCATGAAGGCAAGCTATATCTTCCCACCAGAAAACTTCAAGAAGAGGCTTTGAGAGGTTGCCACGATGATCGGATGGCGGGCCACAAAGGAGTCAAGAAGACGGAAGAACTGGTCCGGCGACACTTTTGGTGGCCAGATTTGGCAGCCCAAGTAAGACAATATGTTTCGACCTGTGAAATCTGCATCAAGGGGAAGCCCAGTCGTCAGGCCCCGCAAGGGTTATTGCAACCCTTACCAAACGCACCCTACCCCTGGCACACCGTGACATTAGATTTAATAGTGGATCTGCCCTCTAGTCAAGGTAACACAGTGATTTTGGTGGTGGTGGACTCATTTTCCAAAATGGGACACTTCATTCCTTTCAAGACTGTACCCACAGCTTCACAATTAGTGCAGACATTCAACCAACACATAATTCGGGCACACGGAATTCCACAAGTAATCATTTCAGATAGGGGGTCACAGTTCATGTCTAAATTTTGGAAGACCTTTATGCACAACTTAGGCATAGATGCACGTTATTCAACTAGTTATCACCCCGAGACAGACGGTCAGACCGAGAGGTTGAACCAGGATCTAGAACAATATTTACGCCTCTATCTGTTAGAGCAGGATGTGGAATGGTCCGAATTACTGTGGACTGCAGAATTCGCATACAATAACGCAACTCATGATTCAACAGGGTTTACTCCATTTTACTTGAACACAGGCCGACATCCGACTATCACACTGGGAAAACAGATTGGGGAGGTCCCTGCCGTGGCTAGAGTAATGGAAGAGCTACAGAGCTCTTACAAAAGAGCATTGAGCAACTTAATCAGGGCCAAACAATCCTATAAAAAGCAGGCAGACAAAAAGAGAAGACAAGGTCCCCAGTTTGAAGTAGGCGATCAGGTGTGGCTATCCACAAAACATTTGAGATTAAAGGGTAATCGGAAATTTCAGCCTAGATTCATAGGGCCATTTAAGATTCAGAAGATCATTAACCCTGTAGTGGCGAAGTTACAATTACCAAAGTCATTGAAAATTCATCCGACCTTCCACGTTTCCCTTCTGAAGAAAAGTCCAGACAAGGTCAGGTTAAAAAACTCTCCACCTGCTATAGTGGTAGAATCTAGCGAAGAATACGAAGTCAGCAGAATCTTAGATTCCAAGGTCACGAGGAACAAACTGTATTACTTGATAGAGTGGAAGGGGTACGGACCTGAAGAGCGGTCGTGGGAACCATCAGTCCATGTAAATGCCCCACGACTAGTTGAAGCCTTTCATAAGGCATACCCCAACAAGCCCGCTTTGGAAGGACCATTCTTGAAAGGGGGTACTGTCAAGACTTCCAGAACCATAGCCAGCATTAGATCAGTGCCAGCAAAAACTCAACGGTCATTAAAGCAGGTCTCCAAGTATCCACGTTGGAGAAGGCAGCATAGAGTGACCACATTGTTCCTGCAGCGCTGTGTACAGAACCTGAAGAAGCGAGTATCCCAACATGGCCGCCGAGGGGGATTACAAACAGTGAGGAGTGAGCGTTCTAGTCTTCAAGAGCGCGCGGGCAGCTGTGGAGATGAAGCGCACGGCTGCTCTGGAATCTGCGCACTTCAACTGACCTCTTCACCGGAGTCACAGCGCGGCTCTGAGTGAAGTTCTTGTTCTGAGGAAATTCCTGTCAGCGCTTCTGTTTTGGTTGTTCTTATCGCATGCGCAACGTGGGATTCTGGCAAGTGACTTTATTTGAAGAATTCGTAGTATGTATTTAGTTGGTGCCACTTCATGAAATTCTAGTTAGACATTTCTAGTATCAGAGTAGGGGTCAGAACTCCTCCATAGTTCAGTCAGTTCTATAGGACTCATATTAGTTTACTTATAGCAAGGTTTTAGTCATTCAGTGTCAACTTCAGCGTTCAATCCTCGAGTCAGAACTTCTCCATTCCAATTCCTCAAGTGTGTCGTCTAGTCATTCTCCATTTAATTCTTCGCCTTGACTACTTGTGAGGAACAGAGAATTACCCGTCATCTATCACCTCCTGGGGCTAGTCCAGATCATACTGAGGGTAAGAGACTTCGCCTGTTATTATCCAATTAATTCACAGTAATTGTCCAGAGTGTTTCCTGAGTTCTTTTTCAGAGGTAGTGGGCATAGGAATCAGTGTCGACTCCAGTGTTACTCGGAGCTTCTGACATACAGGAATGTCTTAAGGAGATAGATAAAATAAAGGAAAAACAGTAAGAGAAACAGAGTGAAAAAGGGTGAGTAACAGAAGATGAACGGAGTAGAAATAGACAAGGACTGTAAGAGACAGATAAATAGAAATGAAGTAGGGTAAGGGAAGTAAACTATGGGCCTTATTTATGAAGGCCTTGCGCTGCCCATGCGTCACTTTTAACATGGGAAAAGTGGCGCATCGGTGGCGCAAGGCTTTCATAAAAGAGGCCCTTTAGATTTAAGTTTAAGAATTGAGCAGAATTAATGAAAGCAGAGTAAGGGAACAAATATTAAGGTACGGTAAGACAAACGAATTAAGATTCTAGAAACAAAGGTGATACAAGGTCAATAAAGGTGAGTCACCATGAGACAACGTAAGAAACAAACTAAAGAGATAGACTGAATAAAATAGTGACAGAAAAGATGTTAGAGAAACAGGAGAGAAAATTAAACAACGCAAAATGTGGATGAGTTAAACGGAATAAGCGTGACTAAACAGTACTGACAAAGGAAGGGGATGAAAATAATAAGGATAAGAGAGAGGCAGAGGAAACTCTCGGATGTTATTAGTTGTACTTACCTTATAAATGTAATATCTGTGGAAGACAATAAAAACATCTGTTATAATACATATTTCTAAATCCAATGTATCAAAATAGGTTAGACAACATATTACATGGTTTATTTTTGCTGTCCTCAGAATATATTGATTTTCACTATAAACAGTGATTTCAATAGTAATCATCATGTAACAGCGGGGAAAAAAAACACAATCAAAATGATTGCGTTTAAAAAACCTGTACAAGATCTCTATACATAATATAAATACCTGAAAAAAACATGTCTTAAATGTTTTTCTCTAATTCGCAATTTCTTGAGTAAGCACACTACATCTTCCTCAGTTACAAACAAATTAAACCATAGCACTTATTTTTAAATACGTCTCAACAAAGCTCCGTGCAAGTATGCTCTTAAAACATTTATCTTAAGTACACATTTTCTTCTCTCATACCTTTCCGCATGGCCAAATAGTATGAGTTAACTCGTTATTTTTTAAATACCTCTCAACAAACTTCCGTCCAAATATGTTCTAAAAACATTTATCTCAAGTACACATTTTGTTGTCTCATATTTTTCCGCATGGCCAAATAGTATGAGTTAACTAGTTATTTTCTCAAATTACTTAATCTTAGTCTTATCCATTCTTTTCTCAACCTTTCGAGTAAAAATTCTAATGTGTTCTGTACCATCAAACATTAAGTAAACTTGTACCTGATGCTATCACTATGCCAAATACAAATTTCATTTCTAGATTTGCACACCCTCAGTCACATGATATGTCTAAACAAGAGTTTCATATCTTTACAGTATTAATCTTCCTACACCAAGTAATTTTACTGAAATTTGGGTTGTAAAAATAGCAGATAAGAATTAGTTAAGTCAAAAGGCAAACGTTTCTTAAAAGTCAATTGACTATCATTGCAGAGCGTCCAGCCTGTTGGAGACTTCAAATAAGCTGTGTAATGTCTTGATGATGTTGAAGGCCCTTCATGAAAAATAATGGCTACAGTTACAAATGTTCTTCTAGAAATAGATACTTGAGAAGCCACAACATTTTTAATTAAAGTTGACAATTTACTCCCATCAGCTCTGCATCGTTGAAACATTAAAATTACATATTGTCGATTTCTGTGGATAAATAATGTTGATAACATTTCAGAGTTACATTGAGAGCAGACCATGTTCTGATGCGCATCTTTAACTAGTTTATTAAAGGACACTTCTTTACAGTCTGGTAATGTTAAATATATAAATCTTTCACTGTCTATATCAGTAGTACTTGAAAATGAACAATTATCACAATTATGTTCCCATTTATAAGAAAGGCCAAAAAGACTATCAATATCTACACCTTCATATTCCAAAACTGTAAGCATATATATAATAAATTCCTGACAATCTTGCTGAATATTCTGAGAAAATTGATTTAGTCCTGCACATATGTCTAAAACATTCCTTAGTTCTGAAACACTTGCTACTTCACCATTACCACTGCTACATTTTTCAAATACAGAATTTAACGAACAACAAAATGTTTGCTCCCGATTTTGTACAATCTGTTGCTGAATTTTTTTTAGAAAAAAAACAACATTAACTACTACATTTGCATAGCAGTTGACACCAGACCTGTTTTCAAACTTAAATCCAACAATCTGTTCAATACTAACCTTTTTCTTACTGCTACCAATCACAGCTACATCTTTTTTTCTTCGTTTGTGTACTACTTCGGTACATTTTTCCTCATTTCTCCTTTTCTGACCAACCATACACTTTTCAATTAAAGGATATTGAGGTAAACTTGGAGCATATTCTCTTCTTAACCTATTATACTCCTTCACACAATTTAAATCTGCACTAATCTTTGTCTCATCAAAATCAATTAGATAAAGTCCACATAAAGTTCTAACTCGAGATAAAGCAACATATGCCATACCCTCTTTGAATACAGTGCTTCCAATATTTACCAAAGCACAATCTACACTTAAACCTTGAGATTTGTGAATAGTCACTGTATATGCCAAACAAATTGGAAATTGCTTCCGACGGACATATAAGTCTTTCACAAGCAAAAAACGAGTTGAACAGCGACTGAATTGTTGAACTTCCTCAATTCCATCAAATTTGATTCTTAAAAATTCAATCTCATCTCTATTTGAGTAATTGACAAAACCAACAACATTACCCATTGCTCCATTTACCAAACCTCTTTCTACATGTAAATTTCTCCGTAAAATAATCCGACAATTTAAACATACATACAGATTTTATTCTAAACCAGCAGTTTTAGATATAGATTTCTGAAGAGAATCCAATTTTAACTTCAACTTTTCAGACAAAACAATAGTACTACCTTCATGCTCTATTCTATCTTTAGCTTCCAGTTTCTTAATTTCTTGATTTTCTAACTTCAACATTTTTTCATTGAAAACCGAACATTCTTTGAGAGTTGGCATCAAGCATATGACTGACTTATCTGCTACCTCTTTACTATATATTTTCTCAGGTACATTACCTTCATTAGGAAACAGCTTGGAAAGTAATCGTGTTCGTAGAGTTTCTTTCGCATCTTCAGTTAGTTTTCCAATCCTTATATCTTGAAGAATATCTCCATATTTAGTATCCTTTGCCTGTCGCATATTTTGAATCAGTTCAGTATATTTGAAATGTGACCTTATATTAACATTTCCAATACTGCCCAGGCACTTTCTGGTCTCTTCATGCGTAACAGTTTCAAATACAGGTTGTCCTTTCACAGGAGTTAGCTGCAGTAGGTCTCCAAAAACTATGACATGTTTACCTCCAAATAACACATCATACTCTGTCTTAAGTATCTGTTGCATTCTTAAATGCACAAAAGCAAGCATTAAATTGGATACCATGCTTACCTCATCAATAATCAGAAGTTTCATTTTTTAAGGACTCTAGAAACTTCAAAACAAGCTTCTCCAGATAGCTTGTGATATTGTAATTTATTTTCATGTTCAACTGGCAGCATCAGTAAACGATGTAAAGTAATACCTTTAATATTATGTGCTGCCAATCCAGTTGGAGCAGTAACAACACAAGACAGGGTTGACTGAGTTCTTTGTTGTAGATATGTAGTAATTCCTTTAATTAGGAAACTTTTACCAGTTCCAGCTTCTCCACTTACCTATAGTCGAATAGGTTCAAATGAGATACATGAGCATTCTTTTTACTCATGACGAAAGCCATGCTCAATGTGCTCTGTCACTTCATCATATATCTGTCTTTGCTCAAGATTAAATTGCTTCTTCAATTCTTCTAAGTTTATTACTTCCTCTTGAACTTGCTGCATTGCTCTTTCCACCTCATCCCTGGCAGTGGCTGCTTCATTTTGGATAATTGGTTGTCCCAGTGGATCTTGACTTAATGAAGCCGAACTTTGACTACCTTGTGAACTGTCTCTAGTAATCTCCGCTGCAATTGTTGCTTCTTGCTCTATTTCGTCATTCAACATTTGGAGATAATTACTGAAAACAGGACATTCGATACTACTTTTAGATGCGTTAAATGAATCTTCATAACTATCAAAGTCACCAAGTAGTTCCTCTTCTGTACGCCATTGTTTAAAGAGTTGCAAAAGAGCTAAATAGTAAAATTCTCTTTTGTCAGGTGTTTCGCAACTCAGTTTTCGGTGATTAATCAAGTGTCCTTTTCTTTGTTTCACCAGACATCCTTCATGTCCATTTACAGCGTGTACACCTTTATCAATATTCTCTTTATTATTCCTTTTAAAACTGTAGTTTTGAAGTATTTCATACAGACAAATGTTTTCAAGCAGAGTACTTCTATTTGGATAGTATGTATCCAACATATTTGTTTTCAGAATGTCTGTACTGTTTGGTTATTTCTGTGCTAAATATTCAATTTCTTGCACAGGTTTCAGAACACGGTTTCGTGTTTCTGCAAGACCCAAACTCACCCACAGGATAGTTCTTGATTTTGCATAAAGACTTGCTGATGATAAGCGATCACAACATTCATATGCTCCAATTTCTCGATGAGACTACATCTTCAAACTGTACGAATACAATTTCTTGCTTAGGCTCTTTTCATGAGAAATGTCTTCCCACATCTCCTTCAGTTCCGTCTTTTCAGATTTCGTGATGTAAGACGTTACATATCGAGCCCCAGCAATAGAGTTGTCTGCAACATATTGTATGTCCATGTTAGCATTCCACATGGACAAAATGACTGGGTTATAGTCATTTATATATTTGGACTCTTCACCTCTTCTTAAATTGTACGTATTTTTAGGTGACCTTCTTGTGATGTTATGTCGCAAAGATTACATAAAATTGTTGACTCTTCCTTTTGAAAGTACCGGTCGTGCAAATCCAAAACGACATTTGGTGTAGAATTTAGTCTTTGATTTGAATTTTCGCCGACAATATTTTCCACAACAATGACTTTGAAAGCGTAACACTTTTCCTCTTAAGTCCTTATCAGTTGTACTATTAGGTATGTCACAGTGGCATATTGTTCAATAAAAGACAGTACAGTCTCATCCAAGTCTGTTCCAAATTTAGGAGCATCCTTGATCCATAACAGCATATCAATATGAGGAGCACCTCTTGCTTGATATTCTTTTCTCCGAAAGAAATCCAGTACTTCACCAAGAGGTGGATTTTTCTTGTTTGTAATAAAAGACATCATAGCTTCAAATCTATGATTAAAATATCTGTAAACATTAACCGGATCCAACGAACACAGTTCTCCAGGTGTCTTGTAGTTTATATTTTCCATGTTTGCATTCACCTCCCGAAGAAATTCAAGTAAATCTTCCCAAGCATACTCTGTACAGCTTAGAGTTAAAAACCATGTAGGTGCTCCTAAGTTTCTAAGCATGCATTTCAAATCTCCATGACGACGGTACCAATACTCATTAGTACCACGCTGACAAGCCATTAAATTAATTAGGTGTGAATCCAAAACACTATCTTTCTGTTGCACTTTATCCATAAATTCCTTTGCTGAAACAGTTTGCAGATGCACTCCACTTTTTAAGATATGGTTTACTGCATAAGAAAGACCAGATAAGTCACTCTCAAACAGAAGATGAAACAAATATGGAATGCATTGGCCAAACCTCGGATCTTCTGCATATAATCTTGTTGTCCGGTACTCAGATGCAGGAATCTGCATAGGTCGATCATCATATCGTGTACCTTCACCTGTAGGGAATAACTGTGGAAACAACGACCTTCCAAACTTTCTTCCCATACACTAATAGGATTTCCTTTTGCTTTTTTCATCTGAAATAATTCAATAGCATTCCCTATTGCTTCTTTGGAATGCAGTGGATGAACACTGTAATGCTCATAAATTTCTTCACTTCTGGATAAGTCAACTTTTTCAATTTGTCCAATAGACAAATCATTGTCCTCTTCTTCACTTACTTCTTCTTCTACGTATACATTTTTATAGTATTTATTGTTTTTGACTAAACACGGACACACTTACCTGAGGAGGGGGGGAGGCGAGGAGGCCCCCACTGCAGCCCCCACCGCCAGGAGTCATTTCTTCCTGACTACAGCGCCGCCGCCCCGGGACTACACCTCCCGGCAGCCTCAGCGGCGGCGCTGCATTTGACACGTCACCACTGCGCCAGGAGGCGCTTCAAAGCTGCGCTCTGCTCGGCGGAGCGGGGGGACACACGGACACACTTACCTGAGGAGGGGGGGAGGTGAGGAGGCCCCCACTGCAGCCGCCACCGCCAGGAGTAATTTCTTCCTGACTACAGCGCCGCCGCCCCGGGACTACACCTCCCGGCAGCCTCAGCGGCGGCGCTGCATTTGACACGTCACCACTGCGCCAGGAGGCGCTTCAAAGCTGCGCTCTGCTTGGCGGAGCGGGGGGACACACGGACACACTTACCTGAGGAGGGGGGGAGGCGAGGAGGCCCCCACTGCAGCCGCCACGCCAGGAGTCATTTCTTCCTGACTACAGCGCCGCCGCCCCGGGACTAGACCTCCCGGCAGCCTCAGCAGCGGCGCTGCATTTGACACGTCTCCACTGCGCCAGGAGGCGCTTCAAAGCTGCGCTCTGCTCGGCGGAGCGGGGGGACACACGGACACACTTACCTGAGGAGGGGGGGAGGCGAGGAGGCCCCCACTGCAGCCGCCACCGCCAGGAGTCATTTCTTCCTGACTACAGCGCCGCCGCCCCGGGACTACACCTCCAGGCAGCCTCAGCGGCGGCGCTGCATTTGACACGTCACCACTGCGCCAGGAGGCGCTTCAAAGCTGTGCATTGCTCGGCGGAGCGGGGGGACACACGGACACACTTACCTGAGGAGGGGGGGAGGCGAGGAGGCCCCCACTGCAGCCACCACCGCCAGGAGTCATTTCTTCCTGACTACAGCGCCGCCGCCCCAGGACTACACCTCCAGGCAGCCTCAGCGGCGGCGCTGCATTTGACACGTCACCACTGCGCCAGGAGGCGCTTCAAAGCTGCGCATTGCTCGGCGGAGCGGGGGGACACACGGACACACTTACCTGAGGAGGGGGGGAGGCGAGGAGGCCCCCACTGCAGCCGCCACCGCCAGGAGTCATTTCTTCCTGACTACAGCGCCGCCGCCCCGGGACTACACCTCCCGGCAGCCTCAGCGGCGGCGCTGCATTTGACACGTCACCACTGCGCCAGGAGGCGCTTCAAAGCTGCGCTCTGCTCGGCGGAGCGGGGGGACACACGGACACACTTACCTGAGGAGGGGGGAGGCGAGGAGTCCCCCACTGCAGCCACCACCGCCAGGAGTCATTTCTTCCTGACTACAGCGCCGCCGCCCCGGGACTACACCTCCCGGCAGCCTCAGCGGCGGCACTGCATTTGACACGTCACCACTGCGCCAGGAGGCGCTTCAAAGCTGCGCTCTGCTCGGCGGAGCGGGGGGACACACGGACACACTTACCTGAGGAGGGGGGAGGCGAGGAGGTCCCCACTGCAGCCGCCACTGCCAGGAGTAATTTCTTCCTGACTACAGCGCCGCCGCCCCGGGACTACACCTCCCGGCAGCCTCAGCGGCGGCGCTGCATTTGACACGTCACCACTGCGCCAGGAGGCGCTTCAAAGCTGCGCTCTGCTCGGCGGAGCGGGGGGACACACGGACACACTTACCTGAGGAGGGGGGGAGGCGAGTAGGCCCCCACTGCAGCCGCCCCCGCCAGGAGTAATTTCTTCCTGACTACAGGGCCGCCGCCCCGGGACTACACCTTCCGGCAGCCTCAGCGGCGGCGCTGCATTTGACACGTCACCACTGCGCCAGGAGGCGCTTCAAAGCTGCGCTCTGCTCGGCGGAGCGGGGGGACACATGGACACACTTACCTGAGGAGGGGGGGAGGCGAGGAGGCCCCCACTGCAGCCGCCACCGCCAGGAGTCATTTCTTCCTGACTACAGCGCCGCCGCCCCGGGACTACACCTTCCGGCAGCCTCAGCGGCGGCGCTGCATTTGACACGTCACCACTGGGCCAGGAGGCGCTTCAAAGCTGCGCTCTGCTCCGCTTTGCGGGACGCCGGGCGAAGCCCGGGCAAAGGGCGGGCCCTCTGTGGCCCTCAGAGGACCCGAGGAGGACGGGCCGGGCCACCCCACTTGGCTCCATCAAAGGAGGAGGTACAGAGACGTTTAATACTTCCTATCTTTACCGTTTTGAACTGTTTACTGTTGTTTCCGGGGTTCTGCTTCCCAATTACTATGTCCATCTGGGAAGAGCTGAATGCCCTGTGTGGCACAAACTATGTCCCGGATGTATCAACCCCCCCCATAGCGGGCAGAGACACTGATCAAATAATCTGTACTCCCCAGGATGCACCTTCATCCCCCGAAATAATCCTCTCTCAAATCAACATACTGCCCCGGGGCTTAACCGGTAAAAGTAATCATGACGAGGAAATAGACAATACCGATCCGAATCTATTAAATTCCGATCAAATATGCTGTAGCCCCTTATTATCCCCCCCAACCCAACCTTATTAACGTCGGATAAGGCGGGGACTCGAACAATTGACTCTGTATTCCCCCTCCAATCGATCCTACTGGCTCAAATCGAGCGACTGCTAAACTCTGCTTTATCACCCCTGGTTGCAAAAATCAATGATTTGGGGGACAGGCTGACCAGGTTTGAAAAAAACTGTAACAAGGACCTATCCACCAACTGAAAATACTGTCATACCCATATGCTCTACTCTTACTAACATCCATGAAAAGCCTATGACCACTGCTCCCAGGAAAGTTCAAACTTCTGACTCCCCTATTACAACACCCATTCCAAGTGGCCGCAATGCTACTTTTAATCCCGGACATGCACCTCACAGACTTCCTAGGATTTCTCAAAAAAGAAGGCATCGAATTGATCTACCCCCAGAAGCCGCCCCATACGTCACCGTTCTCTCTGGGGTCCCTGCACTCAGTCCGGGCAAACGTGAATTACACCAGGACCTGCTGAATAAAGCCATCTTCTGGCTCAAAAACAATAGACCATTACCACCTGCCCTAGATGGCGGGATCCTGAGCGTCAGGAGGGTGGGGTGGCTAGGTTTGCGGCCCAAAGAAATTCCGGGGGACTTGATATTAATTAAATTTAAACACAGGAACATTGCTCCTTACTTACGATCTACCCAGCCTACAGTTGGAGATGGTTCCATCTGTATCTGGGACCTGTATGACTTTTACCCTGGCCCCCGAGCACCGAATCATAATACCTGGTGAAAAAGGAGACTCTGTGTATCTTGGGTTATTATTTTGAATAGTCGATTTGCTAAACCATTTTAGTTTGTTTTAAATAGTCAGTTTTCTTTTAATCTTGTAATGAACTGTTGAGTAATTTTTTTTCCATGTATGTATTTCTTTCTGTTGCTTTTATGGTTTTAAATTTAAAAACCGAATAAAGCTTATTTGATTTGATTTGATTTTGACTAAATACAACGTTGCCTTTTTGACTTTTCTAACATCCACTAAATCTTGCCAGATTTTCTTACTCTTTGTAGGTACACCATTAACTAGAATAACTAGAGGTTCCTGTTCTACATTTTCAACACCAATTGTTTCCATTTTTTTTTAAATCAAGTGGCAAATATACAACTCTACCCTTTAATCCTCTTTGTAAATCTGAAGGATTTAATTTGCCAGTCTTAGGCTCTATACGAACAATAGCCTGAAAAGGATGTACACATTGAATCAGAATAGTCTCATAAGTATTTAAATCCATCAGTTCCGATGGAATATTTATCAACTCAAGATTATTATGTACAGCTCCAGCAGGCATTCTATTTTCATTTAATTTATTATAACAATACTTACAAATACGTTGCTCAAAACCCAAATCAAAATAGTTTTCTACCAACAAATAAGTTGCAAAATCTTTCAACTGACTATTATTTTCATCTTCACTTTTTAAATATAAATCAACTAACCTAGTTTGACTTTTGTAATGAATGCGTCAACAACACACACAAAGAAAATTTGTTTTTTCACCTGCAATGACCTTAAACTTTGTTATTTCCTGTTCAAAATTTTCAGTATTAAAATTTCCAACATTTTCTAACACATTTCCTTCTATAACTATATCAGTTTCTGCATTGTCTTCATCTGGACCAAAATAACTTACCTCAATTTCTGCACAAATCTTCTTACCATCTAATTCACATCCATGCAAAAGAGCACTATTTAACTGTTTAAGTTTAAGTGCTGGACTTTTTGCATAATACAACTTTCTCACTAATTTTCTCATTTTCGTATGATGCACTGCTAACATCCTGAAGTGATGAAACACACTCTGGCATATTTTTTTAGAAAGACAAGCCAGAGAATGGCCTTGCAGACCTATTTTTTCTCGCACTCTGCAATGGTCTAATTCTTGCAACATTACAATTTTTTTTAAGACTTTTCTTAGAATACTTACGTAAGAAATTGCGAAAGAAATCAATTGAATCCTGTCGTACACTGCAAATGCTACTACAATTCCAACTGTAAACAGGAACATTAGGACGTCCCTCTAAAACTTCTCCAGCTATCACCTCTTCTGCATTTCTAACCACAATTTTCTCTTTCTCAATAGCAGAACCATCCTTCACCTCATATGCTCGACCACTGGTGTCAACTGCATGCAACAAATCGTTACTTTGAAAGTAACTCTCTTCATTAAAAAATGGCTCAGAAGTTGAAGTATGCATCCATTTCCCAGAAAACACTTAACAAAAATTACTTCTTTTTATGTGTCTCTTCCATTTACTCTTAGCCTTTAAAACTCTGATTGCCTTATTTAGTGTATTTATTCTATTAATTACTAAAATAAATAATTTTCTTTTTGTCTCAAACGCGCGCTCAACAACATCCTCTATATATTTTTTCTTCTTATAAAAAGCAGATTTTCTTTTAGAAACTTTTTCCTTTTTTAATAAATTCGAAACTACTCTGTTATAAAACATACGCTTCCTGATTTCCGTAAACTGATTCATACGTCTTTTACTGTACATATTTTCCTCTCTGCTGATTTGAGAAACATTTTGCTTTTTTCTAGCATTACTCCTTGTAGATACTGATAACTCTTTTTCCTTTTGAAGATTATCCTTTGCATTTTTCCTTTGATATAATCTTTTTAAGAAATCCTTGCTTTTCTTACCAGGTGCACTCTTCTTTTTATCCGTCCTTTGTTGTTTTGATAATTATTCTAATTCTTTCCTCTTCAAATGGTATGTCCGTTTATACAGCTTTCTTTTTTCATTTCTGGTCGGCATACTAGTTTATGTTTCTGATAAAAATGACAATCTGTAAAGAACAAACATAACAAATATTATAATTCGCTACTAGCATATAACATACAAATTATAACCACAGGTTCATTTTATTAGTAGAATAAAGACAAAGAAACAGTCTCTGAACAGAGTAGGAAATCCTGTATTGAATGTTGGTTCTAAATTTATGACAGTCCATAGCTGTGTCAACATTATAGACGTATTTTCTGATTCTAATTTTTAAAGCATACAATACAGTACACTGTTTTTCAAGAACTGTCGGTGATCCTAGTGCTTTTATTTTTTTTTACTATAATCTCTTATACACTTCATGAGAACATGTATTGTCACTCTCATAAAGCAGATCAACGACGAATAGTACAAGAAAACTATCTTCAAGAATGCTTTAGTATCCAAAATAATTTTATTTATTTAAAAGTTCATATTCTAAAAGAACTTGAAGCATTATTTCATCGGGTACTTCTTCAGATTGATCATCCTCATCCTCCAAACTCTCCTCTTCCCTTTCCACCATCTCTAAATTGGCACTGTCCAATGTATTATCCATAAAGTACTCATTTTCAGTATTATTTTCCTCTTCAAAAACTCCATCTAGTAATTCCATTCGCCATTTTTCTAATTTTTTTTCTGTCTTCTGTATCCTTTTAAAAAATATAAAGACTAAATTATATCTTTTTCATAAATAGATAACTTAAAAGTACCTTTACTAATTTTTAAACTACATACATTTTTATACTTTCTAACTCATTAATTACATATATTAAGATAGCACCTTCCTCTTGTTTGAAAACAAATTGACACTATGAGCCTAGACATTAACACTGTTCCTTTTTTTTAATTAAATAATTACTACTGTAAAAAGACATCTTACTGTAAAATTTGTTTTTAGATTTTCTGGATATCACAACTATTGATAAACTTTATAATTGATTTTTAGGGATCCATTTTCTGAGTTCACCACTAGAAACTGCTATTCAAACTATATACAGTCTGAAGGGGAGGCTCACATTGTACAAACCATAACATTCACTTAACAGATTACTACTTCCCACAGAGACAGTTGCTTTTATGTTTCAACAGCATACTCAGCATGTGAATTTCATAGCATGTACAACATTTCATGCTAACCATGAGGAACCATATCATAATAAAGCTCTGCAAATGTATATAAAACAGTGCACACAGATAGTACAGTCACAGATATGCAGAAAAGATGCCCATCACACCAAGAGCCATATCATAATACACCTCTGTAAATAAAGAAAAAAGACTGCCAAAGATAATACAGCATGAGTTAGAGAAATAATGAAGACTTAGCAAGAATTATTCCATGGAAACAGCAAAGAATTATAGTCAAAGGATAGATGAACCAGAACTGCATCGAAAAGAACACATGCACCAGGCCCATAAAAAGATAGTGTCAACTGTCAGTGGAAAAGTATCTCAAAATACATATCTAGTACAAGCAGATACAGACATGGCAAAAATAGAAGATAAAATCATGCACCAAACCGAAACTTTGCAAATATTCTAAAATATCGTGCTTATTATTTTAATCTGCACCCAAAAAAATTGCCTTTCAAAAATACCAACTCACCTGAAAAAAAGAATGTGATTGCTGAAAATTCGATAACGTGGAATACAGGTTGTTGCTGTTCAGCACCAAACACTATAAAAAAGAGAAATACTTAAATTTAATTAACATATTACAGACATATTTATTACACAACATACACCCATTGTAGCAAACAACAAGCCTAACAGATACATTCCCTAAGATTCTCTACCATTATATATCCTAATGCCTAACTAAGTTCAATAATTGTTTTTTCACCACATCAAATAACTAAATATGAAATAAAATATTAATATAGAGTAGAAAAGAGACACAGGACAGGAGAGATATAGAGTACAAGAGACAGAGAGACAGTAGGAGGGAGATGAACATGCAGAGACAGACCAGCATTCTAAGCACAAATGGAGAGATAGAAAAATAACAGGAGCAGAGAAAAGTCAAAAAAGAGAAGGATGGTACATTAAAATAAAAGATGAACGTAGAAAGGGAATCACAGAGTAAAAATAACAGACAGAGCACAAAGAAGACAAAGGGCAGGAGGCACAGGGACAGAGAGGACAGCAGGCAAACACTACAATAGGGTGAGAGAGAGCAGAAGGAACACAGAGATGGACAAACAGAGCAGAAGAGAGAGAAAGATGGAGAGAAGAAGAGTGAATAGGAGGGAGAGAGATATACACCACCATACAGACAATGTAGGAGGAAGACTGAGAACAGGACACAGAGAAAGATACAAAACGAGCACGAGAAGGAGAGAGATATCACAAGGGAGAGTGAAGGTAACATTGGTTTCAGGCCAGAAAAGAAAAGAATGACAGAAATGAATAAATATAGTAAAAAGCACAACAAAGACAGAGAGAGCAAGAGAAACAAAAAGAATAGGACACAAAGGGCCTCATTTATGAAAGCCTTGCGCCACAAATGCGTCACTTTTTACCATGTTAAAAGTGACGCACCGGCGGCGCAAGGCCTTCATAAATAAGGCCCCATGTGAGGGAGAACAACAACTGCATAGAGAGAAAATGTATGAGAGACAGGAACGGTAGAAATCAGAGGATAGGCAACATGGAGAAAAACTGCACAGTAGACAGAGATACAGAGGGCGAGCCAGACACACTAAAATATATGAAGTAAGCAGCACAAAAACAGTATGTTGAGAAAACGAAAACAGCAACACAGATATATGTATACTGACCCCACTAACTTAGTGCAAGAACGTATCTGTTACAGGAACTTCTGCATAACCTCATACTCACAACTCTTTGTTTCCCTTTAGCCCCAACCCTTTCCCCTCTGACCTCTCACCCACCAGTGCAGCTCTCGGCCACAAACCACACTGTAATTTTGCCCTCCATATTTTTACATGTAGGTATGGTACAACACGTAACATCATACCTACAGTAACTGAGTACTAATACCTTTGACACAGATTCATAGCTGCACAAGTTAAGTAAAAAGTCTGCCTACGCCAGGGCTCAAAGTGGAGCCCGATAGACAGCAAGCCTACCTTTAAAAAACTGCCTGTGCTGAGACCCGAAGAGACCCGGCCAACTTAAAGCCCTGAAACTATCTTAATGTCTCCTCTCTCTTTAAACCTTTACATTTCACTTTCAAACCACGTTTGCTTTCCATGACACATGCTTTTTTTCAGTGTTCCACATTCAACGCCTAGACACTTTTCCCTTTTTAGTATCCGAAGCCGCAACTGCAACATGGCTAATGCATGAATTAATTAGTCTATCTTTCGCGTTTTTTCATTGTTCAAATTCTATAAATTTCTTCACATAAATAGATACGAGCGGCTCAGTACCTCCTACAGTCATAAAACCAACTCGCTCCCTTTCACTTCCAAATCCCTTGGAGACGGCAGAGAAATGTCGGGCAGATTTACAAGCCCCTTACGCCACTTTAGCGTCACTTTTAACACGGGATAAGTGAAGCAAAAGTGCAGCACGGAGCATGTTAATCTGCCCCTATATCTGTATACATATGAGTGTACTGAAACATGTAATTAGTCGTTCACATCCAGGCACTTTCAATTACATGACTTATTTAACTAGAAGCACTGTAATGTTGCATGTCTTTTCAAAGATACACCAGTGCGCGCTATAATGCCGACTTTTTCCTTATTCTTCAAGAGTGGTTATTTTTTATTCATGTAATGAGAATTATTATGAGTTTTTAAACGACAAAGCTTACGCGGTAATAGTCACTCTGCATATGCTTCCCTGTAAGAATGTAGTTTATCCACCCCCGCATGGGAACCTTGATGTTTCCATCTGGCCGCAAATTCCGGCCTTGAATTCAAAGTTGAATCACAAGACATGAACAACAGCCTTATTGTCACAAAAACAAGTTACCCTACCATCTGTTCACAAACATATCTCTTTCACTTAGCTAATATTCACAGAGAAGTGCATTCCTTATTAAATTGGTGACCTTCCTTTACAATTTGCTGAGGTGTCTCCCATAATCTTTAACGCATCCTCCACTTCAGGGCAGGCCTATTTTTTTTATAACTACTAAGCAATGGTTTAGTGACTTCTTGGCCAGAAATTATTTGAAGTCATTCTGCTACTCTTCACTCCATAGTCGGCGACCTATTTTTCTGGACTTCCTATTTTACTACCAGTGGCTGCGGCTTGTGTGTTCCTATTTTGTTTATTACAAAATGGATGTCCGTCCTGTCTTCGCAAACGAGCCGGAGCACTTAGAACTATTTCACCGGAGGATGCTTGAGTACTATGGCATCCTGCCACTTGCGACTTTGAGTGCATCATATGCATTATCATTTCGATTTTCCTATTTCACCTGTGTGCAGCCTGTGTTTCATTGCCTGAACTGCGATTTCATGTGGGCCCTGGACTTATGTCTCTGCAACTTGGTATCTCCTGAAGTGAATTACAATCATCTCATGAATCCGCTAATTGATCATGAACAGCCTTGTTCCGACGGAGGGATTATGGCCTTTGCAGCGATACATGGAGTTCTGGGTCATTGGAATATATTTGCAGCGGCGCAAGATTTCTTGGCACACAGCTACATAGAAAAGACACAGAGTTGTCCTCTGATGGTACTAGAGGCTCCGATAATTCAAGAGCATGTATGTTCTTTTCCTCTTTTCAATTGGATGGCTGACATGTTTTCGGATGATAACAGTGACTTCCTTTTAGAAGCGGTAGATGCTTATTTCGCCTACACAGTTGTTGGATGACTCTTATGCAAGCCATTGACGTCTATATTTTTTTTCCCTCCCTATCTTTTTCACGTTTTCTTGGACTTCTTTTTTTATATGAACAGTCCTATTGGCTTTACTAACAGTGGACATTACAATTTCGTGCTGGTCAGATTTTCGTGTTTTATGTGGACTAAATTGTTTTTCCTCACCTACTCGATTTCAAACTAAACTTTTTATTGAACTCTAATTTCAACAATTCAGTTGCATATCTTATCTTATCTTCTTTGAAACGTACTCGGAGCAAAGCAGGGTAATATATGCTACATGTGCCCTGATTAATGTGTAAAGTTAGCATGAGTTTTTTATAAGTTTAAACGCCATTTTCCCTTTCAGCTGCTTATTTGCGCCTCACACACCTCTGCTGCTTTAGGTTTCCATGTACTAAAATATTTTCAATTCATACGAGAAAAATATGTTCTTACACTAATATTTGCATTACTTTTCGAGCTGTATCTCAGATGGAGTACTAAAACCTTCAAAAGATATGTCAATACAGTAGTTCATCTCAACACTGATTTTCGAACGTTCCAACAGATAACATACATGCAGCTCCAGCCAACTTGTCGCTTTTGGCGCGTTTTTTATTTCCTTACACAATAGCATAACACAAAGTTGATAGTGCTTTGCACGCAGAGAGCTGATTGTTAATGAGCTGATGTCTAACCACTAGCATTTTCTTGTATCGTTGCTAAACTTAAAGTCAAGACACCTTCTTAGATTTAATAAAATGTAATATACTTCCTCAGAACGGTGTAGAATAAATTTTGCTAAACCGTATTCATTTTACATCATACTATGCTTGCACCGTTTGTATTCTATGGACTAGTGACTATGCCGATTACTTTGTTTCTTACAATATCTGTACTCGTATTAGATAAGAAACTTGCCTTGAAATCAGTGCATTACTAAATAAACATTTCAAATATACACGTTCTCTCTTTTAATCCATATTCTGAACTGAAATGATTGTATACTGAAAGAGTATTCATGTGTTCCACGTAACCTCAGCTGTACTAAGTTCATGTTTTCTTTTGTCGACCTGAGTTATTCATACTAGAACCCGCAGGCCTATGACGGCCCGTCAAGCCTTTCTCAGCAGGTCGCGGGACATGCAAACAATCGTATCTCTGGTAACAAAATAATTTATTACTGTTACCAAGCATCGCCGCAGTTCCGCTTCACTCACAGTGTTAATCACTGCTCCCCCGCTTCTACAGACCAGACGCTATGTCGTATTTCACTACTTATCACGCTTTCATCTCCCCTATAACAAACACTTCTCCGCCAGCCACCAGAGAACAGAGTGGAAAAGCGAAGGCACTAAGAAGTCAAATACGACATACCCTATGCTCTGTGGAGCCAACCGAGCGGAAATTGTGAAAGTAGACATTCACTAGTGCTTCAAAAAAGCCTCTCAATTATATAAATAGTTTTTTGAAAACCTGCCAAGTACTTTGATGCGACTATCTGTGTGTGCCTGCAGAGCAAACTTCCTCAGCCCGGACTGAAGGCAGACACAGACAGACAGACACACACACACTAAGATAACACAGGGGGACAGAGACGGAAAGCAGGAGGGAGATAAAGATGGAGTCAGACGGCAGGAGGGAGAAAGATCTATGTATACTCGGTCTGCTACCTCAATGTATGAAGACATGTACTGCACAAACCTGTGTACAACCTCATGATCACAATTTTTCATTTCTTTACTCCGCCCCCTCCCCCTCTCACCCCACCCCCACCAGTGCAGCCCGCGGCCACAAACCGCACTGTAATTCTGTCATCTGACAGAAAGTTTATGAATACCTTAAGCATTAGCACTTTTTGACGACAGTATCACATGTAATGTACCATTTCTCTCTCTATCTGCATTATCTGTGTGTCTGCAAATACCATTTTTTCCTCTCAAAACCAACTTCTCTGATTATATTGAAACGCTTCAAAATCACACAAATAATTACTGTCTATTTTAAACATATTTTATATTCCATTTTTTGCTCTACACCAAAATTATATACAAAACTATCATTTACACTTGAAAGAATGTGAAGAAAAGGCGCGCAACCCCCATTAAATTCACGGGACTTCAGGCCCCCACCCCCCTCCCGTCTGGTGTAGCAGTCCAAGGTAACATATATATTCCAGATACACACAGAGCCGCGCCTGAACGTTTCACATCTCTGTAAACATCCATTTGAATGTTAATTAGGCCTTGCAGTTGTTTTACCCCTTCTAAAAGCCCCTGCAGCTTTACTCTGCCTACTAATTAAACAATCATGTGCCCCTAACAATTTTTTTTTAATTTGCCCCCCCCAAAAATTTCGTTCCAGTTTCGTCTCTGACTGACAGTGAATTAAAAAAACTAACAGTAAAAGATTACATAAGAACATGACTGAAGACCATTCAGCTTATTGAAATTTATTATTCAAAATTTAAAACTAATAATTGCAAACAAATAATGTCGTTAAAGAGTGATGAAACAAAATGGAAAAATAGTTTTAAAAATAAAAGACATTGTCACACTCAAAAATGAGGTTACTTAGAGACTGTGAGGGAAATGAACCAATTATAGTGACTAAACCACATTTTACGGTACATGACAAAAGAAACAGTTACAGACTTACCTTTACCAATGCTTTGTACGATGTAGAACAGTGACAGTCACAAAACAGATATTCGTTTGACGAAACTCTCCATAATGCTTCTATCACTGCAACCAAAATTCAATGGCACAGATATCCTGTCAATACACACTCATATATGTCTCTTCAACCAATCATATTTGTTCCGGCACAATTTTAAAATCAAATTAACATTTCAGTTGGTTGTCCCTTACAATATTTTCAAAGTCACATAAAGGTCACCCATCACCCACTGCCTTCTCTGGCTGTTTCCATGGTAACACCTCATTCTGCACCTGGCTGAAGGCACAAGTCAAAAGTTCATATCTCAACGCTCTACATAAAACTAAGAATGCTGATTTCCCTCCAAAAACACATGCCTATCCATTTCTTTGTTACATGTCATTTTTTTGACACCCAATAGTACTTTTCGTTTTACATAAACATTAACATGCAACGTAGTCTTCAATCTTGAGGTATTAGAATCAACCAATCATTTTTAGTTTTTCAACCACACCAAGCCTCATCCATTTTTTTATCCTGACTTTCAGCTTCTAACTGCCATTCCACTTCCAGAACCCATCGGAGTACTACTGCATCTGCCTTGAAAATGAAGGTTTGGGGGGAGGAGCTTCGCCGGCGATCAAGATGGCCGCGTGAGCTCGGAGCTCCGAAGACCTCCCGATCCTCCGCAATAATCCTGATGCCTATCCTGCCCCACAATTGTGGGAATCAATTGCTGAGTGGGTCCTGATGCGGCGCCCGCTTTCGGAGTGAAAATCGGACATTCCTGGACCCCGTTAGCTCGACGGACCTCGGTGGCTCCGCCCGTGCCACTGGTCTATTGCTGTGGTGCGCAGCGGTGCGCCCATGTGGGCGCTCCTTTGTCTGCGCCTGGACCCTGTGGTGTGTGACTCCGATATCTGAACTCCCTGTGACTCGGTTGGTGTATCGGACCCTGGCAACATCATTGAATGTGTGGCGCACCTCCCGCTGGACTTCTTGGTCCCTGTTGATCATCTTGTTGGACGCGCCAATATGGCGGGCAGGGGGGACCTGGACAAAGGCAAGTCCCAACGGGTCAACAGAAAACCGTCCCAGTCCCAATCTACCATCCCAGAGCGCTTCTCCCAGTCGAAGGGCTCGCCGGTTCTGGCAGGCCGTGCTAAAGACCCGACTAGGGATCGATCGCCGGAGGACTCTGAGATAACGCTTCGGGACGTTATGGGTGCAATTACGGGAGTGCAATCAGAAATGCACACTCTCCGAGAGGAACTGTCCAGTAAGGTCGACTCCCTGAAGATTGAGTTGAACCTCATCAGAACTGACCTCGGAAAAACCAACGACCGGGTCAAATCGCTGAACCTTAAGACGACTAGCCTGACCACTGATGTGTCGGATATACAGACGGAGGTGCGTGACTTGAAACTGGCGAACGGTATGCTGGCGCGCCGGCTGGATGATTTCGAAGGCCGTGCGCGACGCCAGAATGTCCGCATTACTGGGGTCCCGGAGAAGGCCGAGGAGGACTCGGTGGAACTTTTCGTGGAGGATCTGGTGCTTAAGAACTTGATGCCCGGAGGCTTAAGTAAATTCTTCTCGGTGGAGCGGGCCCACAGGATACCGGGGGGACCGCCGAAGTCGGGCGCCTTCCCTCGCCCTATTATCGCACGGCTCTTTAACTTTAGGGACAGAGACGCTATCCTGCAGGCATCGAGGACCGCGGGCCCTCTGCGTTTCCAAAACTCCGAAGTTAACTTCTTTCCGGACTTCACCCAGGCCGTGCAGAAAAAACGTCAGAGTTTTACTGGGGTGAAACGGCGACTGAGGGACATGGGCCTGCGGTACTCCATGCTCTACCCAGCCAAGCTTCGGATTGAGCGTGACCACCGGACCTTGTTTTTTGACTTTCCGGATGAGGTGGGACACTGGCTGGACACCCTTCCCCAGGAGCGACGAGAACCGGCTGACCAGACGGAGGAGGCTACCGGAGGCGCGGAAGCACGGGAGTAATGGTTTTCAGTTTGACTTTCCGCCAGCTGGGTGACCGTATGGGACCTCAACTTCAGACATTGCTGCTATTGGTTTTGACTCTTTTTTGTCATTAATATGGGGGATGACGGGGGGCGATAGGATGTCTCCTTTCTCCTCTGTAGACTTCTTGTAGATTAGTTAAGGGGCGACAGGCACACTGCTAGTTGGGGTGGATTATAGTCTAATGCAGGGGTGCAGGGTGGGGGGTAGTTGGGTGTGATTTTTCAACTTTCTTTTCTGTCTTCTTCTTTGTTCTGGCTGAGGGTTCCTTGGACTGTTATGTCGTTGCGGTGGGCGCCATTGCGGGGGGTGGGGGGGGGTGAGCTTCCTTGACGATGGGGGGTAAATCTTTAAACTTGTTGAGTTGGAATGTCAACGGGTTAGGGGACCGCATTAAGAGGGGTGTTGTTTTGCAGATGCTTAAACGTTATTCGCCTGATATCATTTTCTTACAGGAGACCCATCTAGTGGGACACACTTGCAAAGCACTGAATAGACGTGGATTTAAAATGGTGGCACACTCGGGGTTCTCTTCGGGATCACGAGGGGTGGGCATCATGGTGCGCATGTCCCTCCCGTTGGAGGTGGAGTCAGTGACTGCGGATGAGAGAGGCAGATATGTGGCTGTGGTGGGCAAATGGGAGGGCCGTACTCTGGTTTTGGTTTCAGTTTACATTCCCCCGGGGTTACAGGAAACTACTTTTAGGGACCTGGCTGCCGCTATTTTGGGTCTCCCCGAGGGCCTGTTGTTGGTGGGTGGGGACTTTAACTCTGTCGTGTCCGGAACCCTGGACCGCTTCCCATCCAGAGACCTGCGTCCTTCCCAGTCCTGGTTGCCTGACTTTTTGGGTTCAATGGGGATGGTTGATTGCTGGCGGTTGATGCACCCCTCCCAGCGACAGTACACGTTTCTCTCCGGCGCACATGGTAGCCTATCCAGGATAGACTACATTCTCACCCCGGCTGCCCAGGCGCAGTCCGTATCCACGGCGCGTCTCCTGGCTAGGGGTATCTCGGACCATTCCCCAGTTTGGGTTTCCTTCGATTTTCAAATCCCCGCGTCATCGCGTGTGGCTCCCATTAACCCGTGGTACTTCCGTGACCCGAAGTCCAGGTCGCTACTGACCAAAGCAATGGACCGGTACTTTGCCGAAAACACTGGCTCAGTTGACTCAGCCGTCTCCCTCTGGGAGGCTTTCAAGACCGTGCTGCGCGGCGAGGCCTTCTCCTTGATTGCGGAGGCCCGCCGCCGGCGGGATGAGGATGTTGTTCGGCTGGAATCCGACCTTGCTGAGCTAAACTCCCAATTGGAGCTAGACCCATCTCCTGAACTGCTTCACACGCTCTCCCTTAAACAGTCCGAGCTCCGCGCGTCTGCCACTGATGCGGCGAAAGCCCTGAGTAGGGAGCAACAAGGTAGGATATACGACGCGGGGGACAAGGCTGGTAAGCTCTTGGCGTGGCTGGATAGACGGGAACTTGCGTCTCGAGTGGTCCCGGAGTTGGTGGGAGCGGAGGGCGTCACCTTGACGGACCCGGCGGCGATAGTTGGGTCCTTCGCGGACTACTTCGAGGAGGTCTACGCCTCAGCGGACCCTCTTCCGGAGTCTGCGTCGGCCTCCTTTTTGGAAGATATAGAGCTTCCCTGTCTCTCGGACCTTGAGCGAGGCGACATGGATCGGACGCTGACGGCGGACGAGGTGGCCTTGGCTATTAAATCCTTGCGTTCTGGCAAAGCGCCGGGGCCTAACGGCATCCCGGTTGAGCTCTACAAACTCAGGGCTGACTCGCTTGCCGGGCCCTTGTTGAACATGTTCCTTGAGGCCCGTGCTGTGGGAGAACTCCCCCCAGACCAGCGGTTGGCTACCATCGTAGTGATACACAAGGAGGGGAAACCGCGCGATCTTTGCCGGTCTTACCGACCCATCTCCCTTTTGAACGCTGAGCCTAAGATTCTGGCTAAGATACTGGCTAACCGGCTAGTGGGCGTGATTTCGGACCTGGTCCACCCGGACCAGTCCGGCTTCATACCGCACCGGAACACAGCGCTCAACCTGAGACGACTTCACGCAGTAATGGCACGTGTGCACCTGATTCGTGAACCTGCTGTCCTCGCCTCTCTCGACGCCACTATGGCTTTCGACTCGTTGGAGTGGAATTACCTGTGGGCTGTACTGGCCAAGCTGGGGTTTGGACCCGCATTCATTGGCTGGGTCCGACTACTGTACTCTGCACCACTGGCCAACGTGGCGGTTAATGGTCGGCTGTCGGCCTCTTTTGCGCTACGCAGAGGCAATAGACAGGGTTGTCCGCTTTCCCCGCTTTTGTTCGCTCTGGCACTTGAGCCATTGGCGGCGTGGATCAGAACGCACCCCGATATCTCTGGCATATCGTGGTCCCCGGGGTTTGAGGACCGGGTGTCGCT
This sequence comes from Lissotriton vulgaris, assembly GCF_964263255.1. Taxonomy (NCBI): domain Eukaryota; kingdom Metazoa; phylum Chordata; class Amphibia; order Caudata; family Salamandridae; genus Lissotriton; species Lissotriton vulgaris. Next base: position 135,982 of record NW_028253596.1, on the reverse strand, counting down.
CTATGCTGACGACATCCTTTTGTACCTCACTTCTCCCTGTCACTCACTCATAGTGGCTTTCGATCTCTTGAGGACCTTTGGGGCCCACTCGGGCCTGGTGATCAACTGGGCTAAGTCCTCGCTGTATGTACTGTCCGGAGATACGCCGCGCCTCCCCCGGGGATGCTCAATCCAGGTGGCCCAACAGGGCTTCCGGTATTTGGGCATCTACGTGTCGCGGGACTCCCGAGCCCGTTATTCACACAACCTCCTTCCACCGTTGGAGCGGCTGCGCCGGGACGTAGAGGGCTGGCGGAAGTTGCCGATCTCCCTTATGGGCAGAGCCGCCCTTTTTAAAATGATGGCGTTACCTCACTTCCTGTATGCCCTGCAGAACACCCAGGACCCTGTGACAGCTAAATACTTTGCGCAAATTGAATCCCTCCAACGAGCGTTGCTGTGGGACGGCAGGCCGCGGATTTCGCTGGCCAAGCTGACTATACCGAGTTATGATGGGGGTATTGCGCTGCCCGACGTGCGGCGATATTACTGGGCGTCCCAATTGGCGGCAATCAATCACGGCCTTTACGGCCCGGCGGTTAACCCAGGCTATGCTATGGATCGATGGCTCGTGGGGGACGGGAATTACTACAGAGCGTTATACTCTAGGTCTCTGGATCGGAAGCTTACGGGTCCCACTAAGACTATGGTTCATATCTGGCGTGCAGTTACTAAAACTTTGGGCTGGCATAATAGGGTTACCTTGGCCACCCCGCTGTTTGACTCGGACGTACTGGGGAAGTTGTGGCACACGAAGGGCTTCGACAGGTGGGACACCATCGGGATATCCAAGGTTGGGGACATGGTGGCCAGGGGTAGGGTCAAGTCTTTCGATGTGTTGCAATCAGAGTACCAACTGGCGGCAACGGAATATTTCCGACACGCTCAGCTTAGCCATGCTCTTTCCCCTTATGTATCGGGGGCGGAAGCGATCCCCGAGTCATCTCCCCTGGAGGATCGGGTGTTGGACGGCCATATGCCGGACGGCGCTATCTCCCTAACCTACAAAAAACTTATTAATGTGCGAGTTGACTTGCTGGTGCGATTGAGAGAGCTTTGGGTGCATGATGGAATTGAGGTGGATGATGAGGATTGGCAATCGGCGATTTCCTCTCCCAGAGAAGTGGCAATTTCGGCGCGTCTCCGCCTGGTGCAGCTGAAGATACTGCATAGGGTGTATGTCACCGGCCCCAGACTAATACACATGGGGCTGTCAACGGATGGCATGTGCCGGAGGGGATGTGGAATGCTTGGGACCTTCCTACATATCATATGGGAATGCCCTTGTGTGACCCGATATTGGGCGCGTGTACATGCCGTGATGGAAGAAGTAACTGGTGTGACCCTGCCGGCTGAGGCCCGGAGATGTCTCCTTAACATCTGGGGCCCGTCTGATTATAGTGTTGCGCAGACTCGATGGGTCACCCTGGGTTACATGGTGGCCAAAAGGGATATCGCCCAGAAATGGGGTGCGCCAGCTCCCCCCTCGCTCAGCCTCTGGGAATCAAATATGGACTGGTGCATGTTGCGTGAGAAGACGGTGTATGTGGCCAGGGGTAAGCCTAGAATGTGGATGTCTGTGTGGGGTGCCTGGAACTCCTATAGGGGCGTCATCTGCGACCCTCCCGTGGAACTCGATTCCGAGACCCTGCCTTCCCCGTAGTATCCCCTACCCGGGACTCCGCTTTGTTTCCTGCTGTGCTACCCCCCACGTCATTTACAGTTGTCATTCTTTTTGTGCACGACCTTGGGTGTCGAGCCTCCGACCCCCTCCCGCTACAAAAGCCCGCTATATCTGTACTGTCCTCAGCCTCTTTCTCTTTCTTTTCCGCTGTTTATCGTGCTTTCTGCGCGCCTTTTTCTTTTGGCCTTTTCTGGGCCTTTCTACCTCATGGTTTATTTATTTTTGAGTTCACTCTTATTTAAAAATTAAACCTGATTGCTTCTGATTATTGTGTTGTGCACGACCTTTCCTGTTGACTTCATGCTGCCTGGCCTCCGGGATGTATGGCTGAATAGCGGTGTACTTTTTCTGCAAATAAAGGTTTTCCAAAAAAAAACACAGCTATATTCACTGGAGTGGAAAATATGCAGCAAACAGACGAATTTCCAACCTTGACTTACCAAATGTGCAGATAACGTGGATTGGCCAGAGAGGATTGAGATGTCACCAATTGATACCATTGGTGAAAACTTTTATGGATCTCCCAGAACCTGACCTTATAATTGTGCACTGTGGTGGGAACGATCTAGGCACATTGACTGGGGTAGGTCTGGAAATGCTTCTAAAGGACACCTTTCGGCAATTGATGACACTTTTTCCTCGAACTGCCTTGGTATATTCCAATATATGCCAAAGACAGAAATGGAATTGGTCCAATCAACATTGTCCACAGATTGAGAAAGCAAGGAAACATGTAAATAAATCTGTTTCTGCTTTCCTCAGAGATTATAGTATGGGTTCTATATACCACAACAACTTGCGTTACAACATGCAAGGCATCTATAGGAGAGATGGTGTTCATTTCACGGATGAGGGAAACAGAATCTTCCTCTGTAACATGAGACTCTGCGTCGGTACTTACTTATAAGTGCAGAAAAAACTCAATTAACACAAGGGCTCTTTTAAGAGCCACCTTTTATCTAAACACTCAAACTTCTGATTTATCTCCATCTTTCCTTTTATTTTTGTTCTTCGTGCGCGACCGGGTGCGCGCACCCCGCTATATTTTTGCAAAAAAAAACTACTTTTAGACTTTCTGCGACCTTCATAAACCCCTGAGGAAACCTACCAGATCAAACACTCTCCACCCTGCTCCTTTTCCATGCTCTACACTATAGTTTTTCACAGTCCTGTAAATAGGTGTGCGCGACCGAGTGCGCTCACCCCGCAACTTTTATTTATAAAAAAAAAAAAAATTCGCGTTCAAGGGCCTTACTGCAGCCCCTGAGAAAACCTACGCGGCCAGACAATCTCTACCTTGTCCCCTTTCCATATTCCAACGCTTTGAAATGTACAATATATTCACTCGCACTAACAAAATGGCGGTCAACACTTCCTGATTTCCTCCGAATCGAACATTCACAGACGTCACACAGCAAAACAAAAATTCCGCTCGCGCGCAGCCGCATTAGTACGCGCACCCGAGCGAGCTTATAGATATATAATTGACTTCAACTTTAATTTTCTCAGCAACAACTGAACGGATTTACACCATTCAAACAAAAGCGTAATCTGCGACTCGGACTCTACCTTTTTGCCAAATTTCTTATAAATCCATTCAGCCGTTCGAGCTGTAGCCGTGTCTAAACGTCCTATGGAAAATAACATGGAGAAAACACGTTTTGGGACCCCCCTTTTATCTCAGCCCCCACTTGACGAATCACCCCAAAACTTTCAGGGAAGGAGCTAAGCGGACCGAGCCATCTTCCTTGAGAAATTCGCAAAGATTCGTCCACCGGGGCCAAAGTTAATGCAAATAGAATGTTGCGGATTTCCTATGGAAACTAGATCCTAACTATAACTACCTACTGGCGACCGCCAGTAGGTAATATATATATATATATATATATATATATATATATATTCCACAAAGGTGCTCAACAAGTGAAGTGCCACACACGACGTTTTCTTTACCATATTTTATTCAGGAAGCTGCAGCGAAATCAGCACAATTCATTCAGCCTCGTCATTTCAAGCCTCTTAGTGCCAAACGCGTTTCTGGAGTCTATCTCCCTTGCTCACTGGCAGGCAGGTGGAAAGCAGGACCAGCTGCACTTCGTTTTTTTCACCAATTTCAAGTTTGTAGTCCCGCCCTACTCGGGGGCGTGCTTATGATATGCATGATGGTATATGCAGTCCAGGTAAGTTAAAGCTATAGTAGCGGCAGCCATCTCTTTGTTTCCTACAGCAAATTACACGTGCCTTGAAAGATGCTGTTTAAGCTTCATACTTGTGCTTCCTGAAAAGGTGACGTTGTTCCTTATTTGTTGCTCTATGCTCCAAGCAACAGGACTTGCTCTCTCTGCACCGGGGCGACTTCGTGACCAAGAGCGGGCCACTTAATATTCCACAAAGGTGCTCAACAAGTGAAGTGCCACACACGACGTTTTCTTTACCATATTTTATTCAGGAAGCTGCAGCGAAATCAGCACAATTCATTCAGCCTCGTCATTTCAAGCCTCTTAGTGCCAAACGCGTTTCTGGAGTCTATCCACCTTCCATTGGATAACAGAAAGCTGATTGGCTCTCCGGTGTCTGTCAACATTCTAAATAGTCCGGAGCGGCCGCCATCTTATCTGTCGGTAGGATCGAGAGAGAAGAAGAGGTGAAAAACGAAGGGGGAATTTATTGAAAGGGGGCAAGGTATACCCCTCTTGACCCCCTAGGAATGTTGTTGGGGTTATTAAAGGGTCCCGTGGGGAAAATAAAAAAAAAATTATTTTTCACGGTAGAAGCGCTTCACGGGCCACGAACTGGGCCGCGAAACGGGAATTCGCCATTTTGTGCTTCGTTTTAATTGTTTAGAGTCAAAAATTATCGCCGCACATCGGCCACAATGCATGAATATCGCTGAAAAGTCAGCGATATTCATGCATTATCCAGCAAATGCTCTTAGCCATGTTATCCACCTTCCATTGGATAACATGGCTAAAAACCGCTCTGTGCGTGGTTTTTTTTTTTTTTTTTTTTTTTTGCTGCGTGACGTTTGTTAACGTTCGATTCGATGGAAATCAGGAAGTGTTGAACACCATTTTGTCACTGCGAGTAAATATTTTGTTATAAATGAATCCTTATTGATAAACATTGTCTGCGCCATCTTGCGTTTTTGTCCAATGCCACAATTTTGTCGTGCACGGCAGCTATTTTAGATGCCTTGACCAGACCCACTCTCTGCACGCCGTCGATTCTCAGCATGGCTCCCCACCCTCGCACGCATCTCCCCCACGCAATGGTCACCCCCGCTCTCTCTCTCATGCATGGGCCATATACTTCCCCCATCTGCGCTGCTCTTCTCTGAGAATCACACCCTGTGCCCGTTCGACACTTCCCTTTCACCCTATTCACTACCGCACCCTCTGACACTTCTCTTCCTCTGTGTCCGATTGTCCAGGCCGGACCTAGGCTATCACCTAGCCCTGCGGATGTAGTGTATGGCTCCAGCTGTAGAGTATCCAGACATGCCAACCCTCCCGATTCAGGTGTGAGACTACTGATTTCAGTGCTAGTCTTTCGCTTCTCGATTCCTGCAAGGAAAAACCCGGGGGCATATTTCGAACAACTAGCGGTAATTTTTGTCTCTAACTTGTTTAGAGACAATAATTATCGCCGCACTTCGGCGAATTTTATCGCACATAAACCTTGCTATTAGCAAGGTTTATCGCAAATGCGATAAAAAACGGCCGCAATGCATGAATATCGCTGAGAAGTCAGCGATATTCATGCATTAGTCAGCAAATGCTCTTAGCCATGTTATCCACTTCCCATTGAACAAGCGCATGGTCTTTTAAAGATTTGTGAAGTACTCGGGGCGGGGGGGGCACTGGCACAATTTGCAGGCCAGGCAGTGTTCAACACGTGCATCACCCTTTCTCTGCCTGCTATTGCGCTCCATGTTTCGGAAAGGTAAGAAAATGAACGTGCATTTGAGTTTGAAATGTCCGATCTTGTAGCAGTACACTTGCAAAGCCCACACATGACAATAACCCGATTCAAGGCCCCATTCACCCGATTTTTTAAAAAAATATAGTACTCCAAGACAGTTACATTTTAAAACTTTATTAATATTTAAATATAACGAACGCAACAAAAACTGTAAATATATTTAACCATTTTTTTAAATTAACCAGAACTATAACGATAACAACAACAACAACAATAATATAACTTTTATGTCTAAATTACGCAAACATTTAGCTAATCTGCTAAAGGGGGGAGTCGCCATTTCTTTACAATAATCAATAATGAAAAATCCACATCAATAGGGTTGCCCGTTTTGTCGATGCAGCACTATAGTGCAATATACACAGCACCTGGGGTGTCAAGAGTGAACAGGTCTTTCTTTGTTCCTTAAGATGTTATCTCCGAGAATGCTGATGCATTGGTGTCTGTACACTTCTTTGTCAATTCTGTCAAGATGATAACTGCTTTATAAACAGACGATATCTTTGTTTCGTCATTAGTGTTAAGTGTGTCTGAAACTACAGTGCCCTTCTGGTTTTTTTTCTTCAGGCTCTACAGAGTTTTGTGTGTTGTTCTTTTGAGCGACAATTATTCCAGAGGTTTCAGGTTCACTTGTTTTGTTCTGCAGTGAGTTAACAGCTTTAGAGAGTTCATGTTTATTTGCTATGTCCTGCTGTTCGTGAACTGCTTCAGAGACGTCAGCCTCATTTTTTATGTTTCAGTAGATCCTGGACCTGCCCGGCCGCGCCCAAAATGGCGCCGGTGTAAATGGGACTCGTAACTGCTTGTTCTGTACTGGTTGCCCAACCTTGATATCACGAGATACATATGCAGTTTTGAAGCACATGGCGGAGGCTTGTCTGCTGTAGTGGGGCGCCCCTTTATCGTTTCAGTCGCCATTCCGCCCGCTTTTGCTACACTGTGCCTCATCCGCCATTCAGCTGTTTACCGCCCGCTCTTACGGCTACAGCGTCTCGCTCACCATGTAGTTGAGTTGCTCCCACTCTTGCGGTGCAGCGGTAGGCGGCTTCCACAGGACTCTTAAAATGGCGGCCGGCTCTTCGGATTTGGGCCTGGTCCAGTAAAATGGCCCTGGGACACCTTGGAACTCGGACGCTTGTCTGCCAGGGCTTGGGTTCCATTCTCGAAAGCGTCCCCTCAGCCTTGAAGATTGTACAAAAGTCTTGGGGGCCCTCGACTCCCGCAGGCTTCCGGTGGGGAGCGGCTGCCATGATTGCTTGCGGAATGGCCACGACGGAGCTACGAGATGGTGGTGCTCTCATGGTGACGCCAGCTTCAGTCTGAAACATCCAGAAACAAGGTGGGGCTTTTATCGTTTGGGGAAAAAAAATGTTTTAATCCAATGAAAAGTGTTATTTTTAGGTCACATGACCTAGTCTTACATAATTAGGAAAAGAAAAGTAAAATGAACCAATGAAAAGTTTTATTAACAAGTCACATGACCTGTTATGCTTACGTTACGCGCTGCGCGGCGTGCTCTGGATCGTTTCCGGGAAGCTGCGCCTTGCGCACCGGAGCACTTCCGGGTGCGCTAACGCGTCGCGTCATATGACGCATTACGCGACAATGCAGGTGCAGAATATAGTCAAAATGTCTCCACCAACCAGCGGTCGGAATTCCACCGCTTTCAGCAGTCCAAAAAGTTCGGTCAAATCTTAAGAGCGGGAGCAACTCAACTACATGGTGAGCGAGACGTTGTAGTCGCAAGAGCGAGCGGTAAACAGCTGAATGGCGGAAGAGGCACAGAGTACCAAAAGCGGGCGGAATGGCAACTAAAACGGTAAAGGGGCGCCCTGCGACAGCGTGTCTTCAGGTGAAACGGATTGTGGGACAAGGTCCAGAATGAAAGATTCTTCAAAAGGGAAAAAATTCCGCCGGACCCCGGGAGCCGGCCACCTATGCCGGGGGCGATCTCAGGCCTCACCAGGGCAACACGACTTGGGGAGGGGGCAGGAGCCAAGCGCCCCCTCTCAGTCCGCGCCATCTCACCGCCCCTCGGGAGCCTCCGTCAAGCGGTTTAGGGAGGCACCGTATCACATTGTTTTCCAATGCAGTCAGGTCCACAAATGGACCCCACTACTTTGAATAGTGAAGCTGCAGCAGGTGCAAATAAGGTTTAAACAGTGTTACAAGAACTGCTTAGAACTCTGAAGTATGGCACTCAATAACCAGGACTTATGCCATTTATGTAAGGCAGTGACATGGAAGCAACTCAGGGACAAAAAGCATGAACGAACATTCACGTATGAAAATCTTATTTGGAGAAGGGGTAGAATCCAAACGCCCCCTGCCAGTTCGCGCCACTACACTGTATGTGGAAAATCTGAAGACATCATTCTACAAACTCTCAACGCTTGTTATCAGTGCATGACTTTCATGCTCGATCGATTGAGCTAGCCGGATCGGGCAATAAAAAGTATAAAATAGTTATGTAAATAGTTATTTAATAAAATGTTTTATTCTGTTTCTTTGGTGGTGTGTTGTGTATATTTATAATATTTGCATAGGGTTTGCCGTTATTTTTGGCGGTGTGGGTGGCGGAGTCGAGCTGTTTTGCAGCCCTCATGGTGTGGAGCTCAATTCATTTCACTATTTTCGTATTTCTCATGAAGGGTTATTCCTAATGTTTGTATTTTACCGAGGTTAAAAAGAGATCGAATTAGTGGTCTACTGATTTTGCTCGATTACTTTTATTTTTTTACACGATTTTTCACTATCTGCAAAGACTAAACAGAGTATTGCGACTTTGTGCTTGTTTGTAAATAGAGAATGATCCAAAGAGAACCAATTGTAAAACAGTAAATGCTTGGATAATAATCAATCAAATGGAGAGACAAGCAGGTACGACGGATTACAACAGGGGTAAAGGTCTGCGTTAACTACCGTTCACTATCTGCAAAGAGAGAGTACTACTAAGAGAAAAGAGGGGAGTGGGGGGGGGGCAGCGTTCAAAGCACATCAGCGTGCATAAACACGAAAACGTTTTTACCTATCACGTACTTGACATTTGACAGCTTTTGATGTTTGCTATTAAAAAACCATTGAAATTCACAGAAAAAACCATAGGTTATACTCCATATATAGTTAGGAATTTGCATTTACAAAACCTTGAATATTCAATGAAAAAACCATTGGTTTTAGGCCATATATAGTTAGGGATTTGCATTTAGAAAACCTTATTTTACTCGCATAAAACCATTGAAATTCCATATATAGTTATAAGCGCTAACTATATATCGCGCACCCGCAATCCACTGCTGATGATGTCACATATTACATCATTCATGACATGGTTAGTGACATCACTGATGACATCACTGATGACATCTCAAATGACATCACTGATGACATCACTGATTACAACATCCAGTGACTGTATGTTTCTGTAAAGTTAAAATATGTTTTACATATTGATGAATGTGTGGATATATAAGTGTCTGGATGAAGGATTTACTAGGTGCATGACTGACTGATTGAGTGAGTGATTAAATGTGTCTCACTGAGTGCATGGGTTAGTGACTAAACTGTTTTAATTTGTGCATCATTATATCTGTTGTTCTACAAACTGCTGCATATGTTGATCAGTAGCTATATGAGTAACTGTATGGGTTGATTGGTTGTCCAAGTATTTGTATGGGAAACTGAGTGTGTGTGTATGGGTGGCTGGAAGGTGTGTGACTCTGTACATAGATGTGTGAGTAGTTGATTCACTATATGTATAGATTCAAAACTGCATGTGGAAACAGCTGTATGGGCGGTTGACTGTGCATGAGTGTATTAGTGAGTGAATGAATATCTCAGTGCTACATGTCAAATTAAGTACATATGTAAAACACAGTACATGTGAGAGTTGACATCTATAAATAACTGTGCAGAACAGCTAATGAATGTGTGAGTGGCTGTATGGATCATTGTGAACATGTATCAGAGATTGTATAAGAGAGTAAAGTAAATATGTGTTAGTATATGTTTGAATAAGTAAGGTGTGTATAACTGTATAGTTGAGAAAATGGAGGTGTGATTGATTTTTGGCATAACTGACTAGGTGTGTGAGTAACTCCATGGATGAGTGACTGTCTGTTTACACTGATTGTATCTAAGGTTATATTAGAGTCTGAAGAGGTTCATGGTATTATCACATGAATGATATCATCAGTGATGTGATCAGTCATGTCAAATGAGATGTTATCAGTGATGTCATCAGTGATGTCATTTGAGATGTCATCAGTGATGTCATCAGTGATGTCACTAACCATGTCATGAATGATGTAATATGTGACATCATCAGCAGTGGATTGCGGGTGCGCGATATATAGTTAGCGCTTATAACTATATATGGAATTTCAATGGTTTTATGCGAGTAAAATAAGGTTTTCTAAATGCAAATCCCTAACTATATATGGCCTAAAACCAATGGTTTTTTCATTGAATATTCAAGGTTTTGTAAATGCAAATTCCTAACTATATATGGAGTATAACCTATGGTTTTTTCTGTGAATATATATATATATATATATATATATGCACCAAGGTGTATTGAAGAATGAGTGGGTGAGTGGGTGTATAAGTGTTTGAATGGATGATTTAGTAAGTGTGTGACTGTCTGTATAATGAGTAATTAAAAGTGTCTTAGTGAATGCATGGGTTAGTCACTTAACTATGTAAATGTCTGTTTCAGTCTGTCAGTTGGTGTGTAAGCGGTTCCATGGGTTGGTGAGTAGCTAAACGAGTGTCTATATGGGTTATTGATTGGTTGTCTGAGTATCTGTATGGGTGCCTGAGTCTCTGTGTGCGTGGGTGGGGGGTGTGGGACTCAGTGGATGGATGTGTGAGTGGGTGATTCACTGGGTGTATGGGTTCAAGAGTACATCTGTGAAGGGCTGTATGGGTGGGTGAGTGGGTGAGTGTGTGTATGGGCGTGTTGGTGAGTGAATAGATGTCTCAGTAGAACATGTTTGAGTAATTACATATGTGAAAGGCAGTATATGTAAGTGTGAGTGAGTGATTGTGAGAGTGGCGTTATGGATGAGTGTGTGGTTGTATCAGTAATTATATAAGAGAGTAAGTATGTGTTTGTGTCTGTATGAATAAGTGAGCTTGTTTTTGTATAACTGTATATGTGAGTAAATGGAAGTGTGATTGATTTTTTCCATGACTGACTAGGTGCGTGAGTAACACTATGGATGAGTGGCATTGTGTGAGTGTCTTTATAGGTGTATAAGTGCATATGATAGGGCTGTACAGATGAGTGACCGCATGTATGAGTGACTATATGGGTGAATGAGTGGATGTGTGTGTAGACCTAGGAATCAGTGAGTGGGTGTGTAGTAACTGGTATTGGTGTGTCTATGGTTTTGATGATGATTGTCTGTATTTTAAAGTAGGTGTATCAAAGGTTATATTAGGGTGTGAGGAGGTGCATCAGATTATCACATGGATGATGCAATCAGTGATGTCATATGAGATGTTATCAGTGATGTCATCAGTGATGCCACTGACCATGTCATGAACGATGTAATATGTGACGCCATCAGCAGTGCATTGCGGGGGCGAGAGTTATAGTTAGCTGAACTAACTATAACGGACAAATTTCTCTGGTTTTGTATGAGTGAAATGTCCAACTAACTATAACGCCCCTCAAATCTATGGATTTTCGTGAACTTCAAAGGTTTTTTAAATGCTCATTTCTAACTATAACGTCCCTGAAACCTATGTTTTTTCAGTGAATTTCAAAGGTTTTTTAAATGCTAATTACTAACTATAACGGGCCTGAAACCTATGTTTTTTTCAGTGAATTTCAATGGTTTTTTAAATGAGAATTTCGAAGTATAATGTGCCTCACTCCTATGTTTTTTTAAATTTCTTGTATATATATTTATATATTAAACAAAATTTGAGAATAATTAAAAGTTTGGAAAACTATATTCATTGTTTATTTTAATTAATTCACAGGACTCGTGCAGCGTATGCACACCCTACACAATGGCCGAGCGCACCTCGCTACTGTACATTTCAGAAGTCGCCCCAGGGTCGCTCCAGCATCGCGCCGCGGTCTCGACTTCATTCGAAAAGTTAGAAATAGTATTAAAAAAATGATCAACTTGACTTTGGACCTTTGTGCTATTGTGCGGATACCTACAGTGCTAGCATCGGAGGGGGCACGCTTTGGAGGCGAACCAAGCACCTCTCTCCACCCAGCAGTAACGCCACCTCTCGCGCTTCCCGCTTCACGGGAAGTACTCGCACCTGTGGGCTGGGGTGAACTACAATACTCAGAAGGCAACGGGCATAGCGCCTCCCTCCCTCCCTTCTGCAATCACCGGACAAGGTGACCAGGTGCTTAAAAGCCGCACCGTCACCTTCAACTACCGGATTGACTTTGGAACTTTGTGCTATTGTGCGGATACCTACAGTGCTAGCATCGGAGGGGGACATGATTTGGAGGCGAACCACGCACCTCTCTCCACCCAGCAGTAACGCCACCTCACGCGCTTCCCGCTTCGTGGGAAGCACTCGCACTTGTGGGCTGGGGTGAACTACAATACCCAGAAGGCAACGGGCATAGCGCCTCCCCCCCTCCCTTCTGCAACCACCGGACCAGGTGACCAGGTGCTTAAAAGCCGCACCGTCACCTTCAACTACGGGATTGACTTTGGAACTTTGTGCTATTGTGCGGATACCTACAGTGCTAGCATCGGAGGGGGACACGCTTTGGAGGCGAACCACGCACCTCTCTCCACCCAGCAGTAACGCCACCTCTCACGCTTACCGCTTCGCGGGAAGCACTCGCACCTGTGGACTGGGGTGAACTACAATACCCAGAAGGCAACGGGCATAGCGCCTCCCTCCCTCCCTTCTGCAACCACGGGACCAGGTGACCAGGTGCTTAAAAGCGTCACTGTCACCGCGTAACGCAGTACCCGCGTGGGCCGAGCCGGGCGAAGCCCGGGCAAAGGGCGGGCCGTCCTAAGCCATCACAGGCCGAAGCAGGCTGGGCTGGGCCACCCCCTTTATTTGAAAGGCAAGAAGTATTGTTTAGGATACTGGACCTTTTATATATGCTTGTTTGTTGTACATTTAGGTGGATCATAAGTATTGGGGTTCTCACACGAAAAACATCAGGGGTAAAAAAAAAAACTAGATACTAAACAACAAAAATGTCCGTTCCGGGTGGTAATGGGAGACAAGCTTCACGAATTCAAATAGGTGGCAGTGTAGTAGGGACGCTAGATAATTTTATCATCCGAGCATCAGTGGTCCTAGAGCGGGAGATTGTGCTCGCTGAAAAACGATTATCGTTGGATCTTTTATGTTCCAAACGGTCGTCGTTAGGCAATATTCAAAATGCCACCATGCCTGAAAATTCTATTATGAGTAGAACTAGCGGGGTCAGTTCGAGAAGCCCAAGTTTGGGCCAGGGAAGTAATAATAACACTGCTTCTTCCTCGCCTATCTCCCTAGATAGCTCGGAATCATCCGAGGTTATCCCCCCCATTATAACAACTGTAACGAGAGGGGTAGAGCTGACAAATGCACAGGCATCTGAAAAATCCGAGAAGCAAATAGGAAAAAGGAAGACGGTTGGGGACAGCCACATAGGTAGTAAATCAAAAATTGCAAACATTTTTGAGAAGCAAGAAAAATTAATCCCCAGTAGAGACAAACCATCAGATACTAGTCCTATGGTCCAACAATGTGTACATCCTATTAATGCTTTGAGTGGGGATCTGAAAGGCCCAGCATCAGTTATGCAATATCCCAGTGACGCAGGGGGTCTTTTAATGCAGGTGGCACCTTTGCTAAAATCACTGGTTGTCTCTCTGATAGAAAGGATGAAGGTCATAAACCAGAGTTTGGACAAATTCCAAAGGGAAACGACAGAGAACTCTAGCCTTCTAAAAAGTTTATGTGCTAGTACACGGAAGAGGAATTTTGAGAATCAGCAGGGTAAGTCGGATGCAGACCCACTGTTACCCTCATGTCGGGGGTCAACGGTGGAAAATGCAATAAAATCCGATGGTATGCAGGGTCCTAAAGAAGGGTGTTCCCCCAAACAGAGAGCAAGAGGTTACCCAACCACTACAGAGGATAGTAAAAAGGCTGTAAGATCTGCCACCCCTCAGCCAAACAAACACAAGGGCAATGTCACCACTAGTGTCATTGTTCTATTCCCACAGGCAACGCCTCTGGTGATAGTTCTTGGCAGTGTACCACCACTAGCAGAAGGCCATAGAGAGGACTATAGACAGTTAAAAAATAAGGTGACCCACTGGCTGTATAACAATACCAGGGAAGGCAAAGGAGTAGACCACAACATCATTATGGCCCGTCGAGTCTCATGGGTGGGAAAGTCTGCGAAAGCAATAAATGGTGACTGTATTGTGATTAATTTTAATTGCAGATCTGTACCAGGAAAGATCCTCAGGGAAGTAGAACATTGGGGGGGATCTCTTGGCGCAGGTATAGAGATCTTGCCCTTGGGTTTTTTCTACAGGTCCCATAATAAAGATCATCGTAATAGCTGGAAAATGGGACAAAACGATAGGCCTCCCAGTTATAGGGGACATCAGGGGTGGGCTACCTCACTCACGAGGGTCCCAATGACACCAATTTGGGTTGGGCAGGAGGACTACCTGCAGGTAGAAGTAACTAATCGATATGCAGCCCTTTCTGGGTTAAACGACTGTGACTGACTTAATAAGGATGATACCACTGACGTTATTTTCATCAGACCAGACGGAGTAATTTCCCCTGCCCTCTTAGTCATGGGTAGCCCTGGGGGTAAGGTCATAAATGGAGCGCACACAGCTAGCCCCTCCTCTGGATCGCCCCTCGGGACTCTGGTACTTGCAGTTCTTCAGTGGATCACCCAGGTGGGTGCAAGTCGGTACTTGTAGGACTGATGAATCTCTAGACCCGATACATGTCCCGGGTTTTAGGATATCGCCCGAGACATGTCTCGGGTTTCGGGATGACTTCCCTCATCAGTAGAGAAATATTGTTTAGGGGTGGAAGAGAAGGCCGCCACACAACAGTCAAAGGCTTCGATGCCCGAACCGGCACGCAGGTGCGTCTTCCAAGAGCCCATCGGGCCAAAGCTCAAGGGAGCCGTATTGTGTTTTGTCATAAATGGAGCGCACACCGCTAGCCCCTCCTCCGTATCGCCCCTCGGGACTCTGGTACTTGCAGTTCTTCAGTGGATTACCCAGGTGGGTGCAAGTCGGTACTTGTAGGACTGATGAATCTCTAGACCCGATACATGTCCCGGGTTTTAGGATATCGCCCGAGACATGTCTCGGGTTTCGGGAGGACTTCCTTCATCAGTAGAGAAATATTGTTTAGGGGTGGAAGAGAAGGCCGCCACACAACAGTCAAAGGCTTCGATGCCAGAACCGGCACGCAGGTGCGTCTTCCAAGAGTCCGTCGGCCCAAAGCTCAAGGGAGCCGTATTGTGTTTCATCATAAATGGAGCGCACACCGCTAGCCCATCCTCCGGATCGCCCCTCGGGACTCTGGTACTTGCAGTTCTTCAGTGGATCACCCAGGTGGGTGCAAGTCGATACTTGTAGGACTGATGAATCTCTAGACCCGATACTTGTCCCGGGTTTTAGGATATCGCCCGAGACATGTCTCGGGTTTCGGGATGACTTCCCTCATCAGTAGAAAACGATTGGACGACGCACCTGCGTGCCGGTTCTGGCATCGAGGCCTTTGACTGTTGTGTGGCGGCCTTCTCTTCCACCCCTAACGATCTTTCTCTACTGATGAGGGATGTTATCCCGAAACCCGAGACATGTCTCGGGCGATATCCTAAAACCCGGAACATGTATTGGGTCTTGAGATTCATCAGTCCTACAAGTACCGACTTGCACCCACCTGGGTGATCCACTAAAGAACTACAAGTACCAGAGTCCAGAGGGGCGATCCGGAGGAGGGGCTAGCGGTGTGCGCTCCATTGATGGCTAAACACAATATGGCTCCCTTGAGCTTTGGGCCGACGGGCTCTTGGACGACGCACCTGCTTGCTGGTTCTGGCATCGAGGCCTTTGACTGCTGTGTGGCAGCCTTCTCTTCCACCCTAACGATCTTTCTCTACTGATGAGGGAAGTTATCCCGAAACCCGAGACATGTCTCGGGCGATATCCTAAAACCCGGAACATGTATCGGGTCTAGAGATTCATCAGTCCTACAAGTACCGACTTGCACCCACCTGGGTGATCCACTAAAGAACTACAAGTACCAGAGTCCCGAGGGGCGATCCCGAGGAGGGGCTAGCAGTGTGCGCTCCATTGATGACTAAACACAATATGGCTCCCTTGAGCTTTGGGTCGACGGGCTCTTGGACGATGCACCTGCGTGCCGGTTCTGGCATCGAGGCCTTTGACTGTTGTGTGGCGGCCTTCTCTTCCACCCCTAACGATCTTTCTCTACTGATGAGGGAAGTTATCCCGAAACCCGAGACATGTCTCGGGCGATATCCTAAAACCCGGACCATGTATCGGGTCTAGAGATTCATCAGTCCTACAAGTACCGACTTGCACCCACCTGGGTGATCCACTAAAGAACTACAAGTACCAGAGTCCCGAGGGGCGATCCGGAGGAGGGGCTAGCGGTGTGCGCTCCATTGATGACTAAACACAATATGGCTCCCTTGAGCTTTGGGCCGACAGGCTCTTGGACGACGCACCTGCGTGCCGGTTCTGGCATTGAGGCCTTTGACTGTTGTGTGGCGGCCTTCTCTTCCACCCCTAACGATCTTTCTCTACTGATGAGGGAAGTTATCCCGTAACCCGAGACATGTCTCGGGCGATATCCTAAAACCCGGACCATGTATCGGGTCTAGAGATTCATCAGTCCTACAAGTACCGACTTGCACCCACCTGGGTGATCCACTAAAGAACTACAAGTACCAGAGTCCCGAGGGGCGATCCGGAGAAGGGGCTAGCGGTGTGCGCTCCATTGATGACTAAACACAATATGGCTCCCTTGAGCTTTGGGCCGACGGGCTCTTGGACGATGCACCTGCGTGCCGGTTCTGGCATCGAGGCCTTTGACTGTTGTGTGGCGGCCTTCTCTTCCACCCCTAACGATCTTTCTCTACTGATGAGGGAAGTTATCCCGAAACCCGAGACATGTCTCGGGCGATATCCTAAAACCCGGAACATGTATCGGGTCTAGAGATTCATCAGTCCTACAAGTACCGACTTGCACCCACCTGGGTGATCCACTAAAGAACTACAAGTACCAGAGTCCCGAGGGGTGATCCGGAGGAGGGGCTAGCGGTGTGCGCTCCATTGATGACTAAACACAATATGGCTCCCTTGAGCTTTGGGCCGACGGGCTCTTGGACGATGCACCTGCGTGCCGGTTCTGGCATCGAGGCCTTTGACTGTTGTGTGGCGGCCTTCTCTTCCACCCCTAACGATCTTTCTCTACTGATGAGGGAAGTTATCCCGAAACCCGAGACATGTCTCGGGCGATATCCTAAAACCCGGAACATGTATCGGGTCTAGAGATTCATCAGTCCTACAAGTACCGACTTGCACCCACCTGGGTGATCCACTAAAGAACTACAAGTACCAGAGTCCAGAGGGGCGATCCGGAGGAGGGGCTAGCGGTGTGCGCTCCATTGATGACTAAACACAATATGGCTTCCTTGAGCTTTGGACCGACGGGCTCTTGGACGGCGCACTTGCGTGCCGGTTCTGGCATCGAGGCCTTTGACTGTTGTGCGGTGGCCTTCTCTTCCACCCCTAACGATCTTTCTCTACTAATGAGGGAAGTTATCCCGAAACCCGAGACATGTCTCGGGCGATATCCTAAAACCCGGAACATGTATCGGGTCTAGAGATTCATCAGTTCTACAAGTACCGACTTGCACCCACCTGGGTGATCCACTAAAGAACTACAAGTACCAGAGTCCCGAGGGGCGATCCAGAGGAGGGGCTAGCGGTGTGCGCTCCATTGATGACTAAACACAATATGGCTCTCTTGAGCTTTGGGCCGACGGGCTCTTGGACGACGCACCTGCGTGCCGGTTCTGGCATCAAGGCCTTTGACTGTTGTGTGGCGGCCTTCTCTTCCAACCCTAACAATCTTTCTCTACTGATGAGGGAAGTTATCCCGAAACCCGAGACATGTCTCGCGAGATATTCTAAAACCCGGAACATGTATCGGGTCTAGAGATTCATCAGTCCTACAAGTACCGACTTGCACCCACCTGGGTGATCTACTAAAGAACTACAAGTACCAGAGTCCCGAGGGGCGATCCGGAGGAGGGGCTAGCGGTGTGCGCTCCATTGATGACTAAACACAATATGGCTCCCTTGAGCTTTGGGCCGACGGGCTCTTGGACGACGCACCTGCGTGCCGGTTCTGGCATCGAGGCCTTTGACTGTTGGGTGGCGGCCTTCTCTTCCACCCCTAACGATCTTTCTCTACTGATGAGGGAAGTTATCCCGAAACCCGAGACATGTCTCGGGCGATATCCTAAAACCCGGAACATGTATCGGGTCTAGAGATTCATCAGTCCTACAAGTACTGACTTGCAACCACCTGGGTGATCCACTAAAGAACTACAAGTACCAGAGTCCAGAGGGGCGATCCGGAGGAGGGGCTAGCGGTGTGCGCTCCATTGATGACTAAGCCCTGGGGGTAAGCCTCTCGGAATAATGAGGAGTGTAGTCAAAGATCCACTTTTGGTGGACAAGGGTATTAGTATTGAGTCTTCTCTGGTGGATCGACTAGTAATTAATGGGGTGCCATCTGGCAACACAGAAGCGGTTCTCTCCCTTCCTAAATCAGTCCCAAAAGTAGGAAATGCATCACCGGGGGCTACCGGATTAAAATGACCTGACTTAGACTATGAAGGGTCAAGCCAAGCCGGGTGTGGCGGGGGGGGGAGGTTCCTGTCCTGAAATATTGCCGGTCTATCCTCTAGATTACAATCACCAGAATGGCTCACTTTTGTAACTGGCTTTGACGTTTGTCTCTTCCAAGAGACTTGGGCATGTGATCCCCAGTTTCTTCAGGGGTTCTTGAACTTTTCTGTGCCTGCTACTAAGGGTCTAAGGGCCGGCCGAAAGGGGGGTTAACGGCTTGGGTACGCCAAGACATCTTCAATAGTGTTTCCAAACTACCGACTAAAAATAGGGATATTCAGCTGATTAGACTTTCCTTGGGCCCCTTGGGTATCTTGGATATCTATAACCTATACGTATGAGGCGCGGGGGGGGGCTAAATCCCAGGTTCTGGTGGCCCTGGACTTTCTGATAGGGTCACAGCCTGACGAAAACAGCATAGTCATCGCCGGTGACCTAAATATGACCTACGAGCCACTTGTAATTGGCGATTGGCGCGCAGGAGATGAAGAGGACTCCCAGTGGGGGATCCCTAATTAGATCTAAAACCGATTTATAAATGGTCAGAAAACATCATCCAAATGAATGGGATATGCTGTGAGAGAGGGCTCAGAGCATTGAACGGGAGAACCCGAGTGATGGACAAGGAGAACACACCTTTGATAATGGCCGCTCAAAGAGTAGGATCGATTACGTTATTTGTAATCTCTCAATCTGGCGCCTCATTAATGATATGAAGGTTGTGGAAAGGCAGGAGAGCGACCATAATCCCCTGTGCACTACTCACAGATTGTGGGGGCAAGAGGATGGGGGGCTGAATGGGGCTGAGCATGCTTTATTTGAGATTGTCCCGACAAATGATATGAGGCGGGCTCGGTGGGGACTTGTAATGATCCAAGAAAAGGTTTTGGAACATATAAATGAGGAATTGGTCAAGACCACTACTGCCATGGCTAGCGCCCAGGGTCTAGAGGACGATCTGTGGCAAATTACTGTTCTGGGCCGGTCGCTCCACTCCCCGTGAGTGAGCCCAGGCTTCCCCCGCTCCTGCCGAGTTCGCCGCTGCCCTGCAGCTGAGTTCCTGGTCCTTAGCATTCTTGTGAAATTCCTCCTCTGTATTTCTCTGCATTTTGCCCTGTATTGTCTGTATTCTGCATTCGGTATTCTGCCTCTGTATTTGTTTTTACCGTGACCTGTCCCCCTGCCGCATTTCCCGCCCTTCTCCCCGCCACTGCTCCACTGAAGCCCCGCCCCTTTTGTTTTCTGTCTCCCTCCCATTTGCCGCCCCGCTCCCGCCTCCCAGCTGCTCCTCACTCCCACTTTGCCATTTATGGCGGAGTGCACGCGGTGGTGAGCAGTGACCCTTGACCCTGTTCTGGGCCGGTCGCTCCACGCACCGCGCACACTTCCCGAGTTCGCCGCTGCCCTGCAGATGAGTTCCTGGTCCTTAGCATTCTTGTGGTATTCTGCCTCTGTATTTCTCTGCATTTTGCGTGTATTGTCTGTATTCTGCATTCGGTATTCTGCCTCTGTATTTGTTTTTACCGTGACCTGTCCCCCTGCTGCGTTTTCTGCCCTTCTCCCCGCTCCCCGCTGCTGCTCCCTTGCGGGCCCGCCCCTTTTGTTTTCTGTCTCCCTCCCATTCGCCGCCCCGCTCCCGCCTCCCAGCTGCTCCTCTCTCCCACTTCGACATTTATGGCGGAGTGCACGCGTCCGCACAGCGAGCCCGCACAGCGGGCGTGCCGCTGGCACGCCGAAGGCGCACCAAAGGCAAGCCCGTCTGCGCCCGTCCGTGCCTGGACCGCGCCCAGCGCCAGGACCCCTGGCTCTCGTCGACGCCAGACCACACGACGGATCTACGACTCCGCCACCCTCAACGCACTCAACACCGGTCGAACCCCCGCCTGCTACCGAGCCACCCGAGGCGCACCCACGGACCCTTTACCTGCCAAGCCTGCAAATACTCCTGCCTCCGGACCTGCACCGCACCCACCAAGATGAGCACCAGCAGCAACCACCGCAAGTGCATCCTGTTTAACACCCGCTCCGTCCACAGACACGCCGTCGAACTCTGGAACCTGCTCGACACAACATCACCAGACGTCGCCTTCCTCACGGAAACCTTGATGAACTCCTCCTCAGCGCCCAACATCGCCATCGCCATCCCGGACGGATACAAGATCACCCGGAGGGACCGCGCCAACCAGACTGGAGGAGGCATCGCCATCGTACACAAAAACACCATCCGCATCACGACCAGCGCCGACGACACCTTCACCAACGCCGAACACCTCCACTTCCAGATACACACCGACCCCAAGACCACACTCAGAGGTACCCTCATCTACAGACCCCCGGGACCACGCACACAATTCAGCGAAGACATCACAGACTTCATCAGCCCGCACGCCCTCCCCTCCGCTGACTTTATCCTCCTAGGGGACCTCAACTTCCACCTGGAGAACAACAAGGACAGCAACACCACCACCCTGCTGGACAACCTCGCCAACCTCGGACACAAGCAACTGGTGAACACCCCCACCCACTACGCCGGCCACACGCTTGACCCAGTCTTCTCCTCCAGCAAGTACATCACCTTCAGCCACTCCACCGGACTCCATTGGACGGATCACAGCTGCGTCCACTTCAGCTTCAGAAGAACCATGACCCACCACCACCCGCAACAGGTTCCTCACAGGCGCTGGAACAAGATCACCACCGACCAGCTCACCACCTACCTCAGCCAGAACCCTTCCGCTAGCACAACGGACCCCAACAAAGCAGCTAGCAACCTCACACAGTGAATCACCAACTGCACAGACGTCCTCGCACCACTGAAGACCCCTCCCAGCAGACACGGCAGCAAGAAAGCCTCTTGGTTCACCGACGAACTTAAGAACTCCAAGAGGAACTGCCGCACCCTCGAGAAAGCCTGGCGCAATGACCAGACCATAGACAACATGACTGCCCTCAAGCACGCCACCCGCAAACACCACCAGCTGATCCGCACCACCAAGAAGACAGCATTCAAAGAACGACTGAACAACAACGCCCACAACAGCAAGGAACTCTTCAGCATCGTCAAAGAGCTCTCCAACCCCAGCGCCGGAAACAGCGACATCACTCCCTCGCAAGACCTCTGCGACTCACTCGCCTCATTCTTCCACCGCAAGATCGCCAAAATACACAACAGCTTCGGCACACCAACCACGCACCCAACCACCGAACCAACGCCCCCCACCACCACCCTCTGCGCCTGGACCCCGGTCAGCACCGAAGACACCACCCGCACGATGAACACCATCCACTCCGGATCCCCAACCGACCCCTGCCCCCACCACGTCTTCAACAAAACCGACTCCATCATCGCACCCCAACTCCGGGACATCATCAACGCCTCCTTCAACACCGCCACGTTCCCGGAAAGCTGGAAGCACGCCGAGGTCAGCGCCCTCCTGAAGAAACCAACAGCGGACCCCCACCTACCTCAAGAACTTCCACCCCATCTCGCTACTCCCTTTTCCTGCCAAAGTCATCGAGAAGACCGTCAACAGACAGCTGGCCGCCTTCCTCGAGATGAACGGATCCCTCGACCACTCGCAGTCCGGTTTCCGAGCCAACCACAGCACCGAGACCGCCCTCATCGCAGCCACTGACGACATCAAATCCCTGCTCGACAACGGGGAGACAGCGGCCCTCATCCTCTTGGACCTCTCCGCAGCGTTTGAGACTGTCTGCCACCGCACCCTAGTGCAGCGCCTCAGCAACATCGGAATCCAAGAGAAGGCACTGGAGTGGATCATCTTGTTCCTCGCCGGAAGAACCCAGAGAGTCCGCTTCCCCCCATTCAGATCCGAGGCCACCGAAGTCATCTGCGGCGTACCACAGGGATCATCGCTCAGCCCCACCCTCTTCAACGTCTACATGAGCCCACTCGCAGCCATCGCACGCCAACACAACCTCAACATCATCTCCTACTAAAAGACAGCCAGCTGATCCTCTCCCTCACCGAAGACCCCGCCGCCGCCAGAACCAGCCTACACGAAGGGATGAAAGACGTCGCTGAGTGGATGAAGAACAGCCGCCTGAAACTGAACTCAGACAACACGGAAGTCCTCATCCTGGGGTCATCGCCCTCCGCCTGGGATGACTACTGGTGGCCCCCTGCCCTGGGCACCACTCCCAAGCCAACGGACCACGCACGCAACCTGGGCTTCATCCTGGACTCCTCCCTCTCGATGACCAGACAAGTCAACGCCGTCTCATCATCGTACTTCAACACCCTGCGCATGCTCCGAAAGATCTTCAGATGGATCCCCACCGAAACCAGGAAGACGGTCACCCAGGCACTCGTCACCAGCCGACTGGACTACGGAAACACCCTCTACGCCGGAACCACAGCCAAACTTCAGAAAAAACTCCAGCGCATCCAGAACGCCTCCGCACGACTCGTCCTGGACATCCCCCGACACAGCCACATATCCAGCCACCTGAGAGACTTGCACTGGCTCCCCGTCAGCAAGAGGATCACGTTCAGACTCCTCACCCACGCACACAAGGCCCTCCACGACCTGGGCCCCAAGTACCTCAACAACCGCCTGACCTTCTACACGCCCACCTGCCAGCTACGATTGACCAGCCTTGCCCTCGCCACCGTTCCACGCATTCGTAGAGCCACCGCCAGAGGAAGATCCTTCTCCTACCTGGCAGCCAAGACATGGAACTCCCTCCCCATCCACCTTCGGCTAACCCAGGACCATCTCTCCTTCAGGAAGCAACTCAAGACCTGGCTTTTCGAGCAGTAACGGACCCCTCTCCCCCAGCGCCTTGAGACCCTTCCGGGTGAGTAGCGCGCTAAACAAGTGTCATGATTGATTGATTGATTGATTCTCCACGAGAAATTCTTTGAAACTATAAGGGCCCATTTTTTCAAGGTAGCATCTAAGTCAGCAAGTAAAAAAAAGCACCCGTCAAGAGTGGGATGGTATAACAAAGCTTGCAGAGTGGCGAGAACATCCCTTGGGGCGGCATTAAAGAACAGAGACCCTAATGCGGCAAGACTTGCCAGACAGTTTTATAAGGAAACCATCTTTTTGGCAAAAAAAATATGGGACGAACAACATTGGCAGGCCCTTAAGTCAGCCAGTACCTCCAAGGATTCCAAACTTTTTTGGAATATTGTTAAGTGGGGGAAAGGAGGTCGCCCTGAACCCCCAGTTAATTATGTACCGCAGAGAAGTGGGGTAGAGCACTTTGGCCCACAATATGCTTGCACCCGTGAAGACAGGCTTAGGGACTCAATAAATAATACCCTTAGTCTAGAACCACCTTTCACTAATGGTGATGTCCAACTGGCATTGAAAGCAGTTTCAAGGGGAAAAGCACCGGGTCCCGATGGGGTCCCAGCTGATGTTTTTCTCCAAAATGAAATGCCCTGGGATCGCTTTATCTTTAGGCTGGCCAACGCTGTGGCCCTGGGAGCTCCTGTACCCTGGTCTTGGCAGGGGGCCGTTATAATCCCCATATATAAGAAGGGTGATAGAACGCAGGCTGGGAATTATAGGCCAATCAGCCTACTTGATACAATACAAAAGGTGATTGGGAAAATGATTCTAGAAAACATTTTACACTGGGTGGAAGAAGAAAATATACTGTCCACATTTCAGGCTGGTTTTCGCAAACTAACGAGTACCACTGATCAGATTTTCCATTTTATTTTGTTACATTGGAAAACAGTATTATTGGGGAAAGGTAGCATTAATGCTGCTTTTATTGACTTGCGAACAGCCTTCAACTTAGTACCACGGAAAAAGTTGTGGAGTGTATTGAATAGCTTTGGAATGCCATCAGATATCCTTACCTTGGTTATGAGATTACATGAGACGAATCATGCAAAAATCCAATGGGGGGGGGGGCACGGTCAAGTCACTCCTGAATTTCCTGTGGAGCGTGGGGTCCGCCAAGGCTGCTCCATGGCCCCCACGCTCTGTTCATTATATATTAATGGGATAGTTGGGCGCATGCTGTCTGAATCTGTAGATGCCCCCACTCTGGCCGGATTGAAAACTCCGATTTTGTTATTTGCTGATGACACCCTTATTGTGTCAAAAACTCCTAGTGGCCTACAGCGAGCGCTGAATATATTTGAGGACTTTTGCAGTGACTATGGTTTGGAGGTAAACGTGGCAAAAACCAGTTTTAAAGGGAATTTTCATATGAACGGGTTAAAACTGGAAATGGTCCCAGATTGTATGTACCTGGGCATACATGGGGCCAAGGATATTAAGTCGGGGAAACATCTTGATATGTCGGCCTTGAAACTCCGCCAAAATGCGGGAGCAGTACTGGTTGAGCGCAAGAACTCCATGACCAAGCCAATCCAGCCAGCTCTTCAAGTGTACGAGGCAAAAGCCCATAGCTCTGCACTATATGGTGCCGAGATATGGGGTTATGACAATCTGTTACCCCTAACACGTGTTGAGAATACATTTTTGCTTAATCTTACTAATCTACCCAAAAGTACACCTATGAAACCACTTCGGTATGATCTAGGCAGGAAAGCCTTGGTAGATATGGCTAGATTGCGCCCATTATTATATTGGTGACGGCTACGGATAACCCCCAAACTCGCCCTTTATGCCCAGGGTTTTTTGGATGTAATCAAAAACGATCACTTTCATAAGATATCCTGGTTAAAGGATCTTTCCAGAAATCTAGTGGAAATGGGCATGAAGGGGTTGTGGGAGAACCCGGAAGTAGCCCCTTTTCCCTAGAAGGTTACACTAAAAGAAAAATACTGGGAAATGATTGAGTATAGAGACTGGAATACTGCTGTTCCCTCCTCAATGGAGGTTCGTTTTTTTTAGTGCAAAATCGTGCCTAAATTAGAGCCATATTGGGATGGTATCACAAAGCCAGGAGATAGAAAGCTCTACTTTCAGCTTAGAGCAGGGTCCCTTCCAATAAGATCGCTAACAGGAAGGTGGGCCTCTGCCAGTTCCAACTTGTGCCCGGTCGGTAAGACTGATAAAGAGTCTCTCGTCCATCTTCTCTTTGTGTGTAAAGCTTATACCATCCCGAGACGAGTCTGGTTAAAAGCAGTTTGTAGACTCCTAGGCACAAGGGATAGTACGGTGGCATTAAGGTTAATTTGCACCAGTACATTACCTGTTATTTCATATGCAGTTGCAAAATATCTCGGTTGGGTCTGGGCGATTAGAAAAAAATCTCTTCCGTGATTAAATCAATCCCATGTAGTATTGTAATGATTTTAGAATTGTTAAAAATGAATTGAACCAGTGCTTTGTATATATAACTGAGTCCATACTGTTTTTACAAAGACATGATCTTAGAGATTGTTTTAAAAGTGTAATAGTATTAATCTGTTTTAAGTGGTTTCTTTTTAAGTATATGTGCCAGCCAGTCAAGGTTAATTTAACTGGACTGATACTATCAAATGGAATGTTTTATTGTCTATGCTTTTATGAGTGTTTTTAAATCTCGAATAAAGCAACTTTGAAATGAATTGAAATGATCAATACATAGTTTGGTTATAGTGTTTGAGTAATTTAATTTAGAAAACTTTTTAGAAACTATTTTTTTCAGTTTAATATTAACAATATGAAAAATGACGTGTGCGCGACGAATACGCGTACCGTAAGCGTCCCGTCCCGTACATATTGCCGGGTTGTGCCAGGGTCGCGACTTCGGTACAAAAGGGGGTGGTAATGGACGGAGCATCTGAACCAATCAAACACTCACACCCAGTCAAAGGATCAGGGTTTAATCCATCACCGTTCTTTAGCCCACTCTGCCACCCCAGTTCAGACATGACTATATGCAAATCAGTCTGACCCTGTGCCTCATGGGAACAGTCCAGCCTGAATTGCCAAGCCATGCCTTCCCTGGACCGGAAACAAGCTTCCGAGGACCGGTTTCTGGCATTCCAGCCATCTTCAGCACGGCTTGCTTAAATCCAGTGGCAAAGTGAGCAAGGGACTCACGTCTGAGCACACCCTGCCACACTTATGGCGGCCTAAAAGCGGTACAAAAGGGGGTGGTAATGGATGGAGCATCTGAACCAATCAAACACTCACACCCAGTCAAAGGATCTGGGTTTAATCCATCACCGTTCTTTAGCCTACTCTGCCACCCCAGTTCAGACATGGCTATATGCAAATCAGTCTGACCCTGTGCCTCATGGGAACAGTCCAGCCCGAACTGCCAAGCCATGCCTTCCCTGGATCGGAAACAAGTTTCCGAGGACCAGTTTCTGGCATTCCAGCCATCTTCAGCCCGGCTTGCTTGAATCCAGTGGCAAAGTGAGCAAGGGACTCACGTCTGAGCATACCCTGCCACACTTATTGCGGCCAAAAGTGGTACAAAAGGGGGTGGTAATGGAGGGAGCATCTGAACCAATCAAACACTCACACCCAGTCAAAGGATCTGGGTTTAATCCATCACCGCTCTTTAGCCCACTCTGCGACCCCAGTTCAGACATGGATATATGCAAATCAGTCTGACCCTGTGCCTCATGGGAACAGTCCAGCCCGAACTGCCAAGCCATGCCTTCCCTGGACTGGAAACAAGCTTCCGAGGACCGGTTTCTGGCATTCCAGCCATCTTCAGCCCGGCTTGCTTGAATCCAGTGGCAAAGTGAGCAAGGGACTCACGTCTGAGCATACCCTGCCACACTTATGGTGGCCAAAAGCGGTACAAAAGGGGGTGGTAATGGACGGAGCATCTGAACAAATCAAACACTAACACCCAGTCAACGGATCTGGGTTTAATCCATCACCGTTCTTTAGCCCACTCTGCCACCCCAGTTCAGACATGGCTATATGCAAATCAGTCTGACCCTGTGCCTCATGGGAACAGTCCAGCCCGAACTGCCAAGCCATGCCTTCCCTGGACCGGAAACAAGCTTCTGAGGACCTGTTTCTGGCATTCCAGCCATCTTCAGCCTGGCTTGCTTGAATCCAGTGGCAAAGTGAGCAAGGGACTCACGTCTGAGCATACCCTGCCACACTTATGGTGGCCAAAAGCGGTACAAAAGGGGGTGGTAATGGACGGAGCATCTGAACAAATCAAACACTCACACCCAGTCAACGGATCTGGGTTTAATCCATCACCGTTCTTTAGCCCACTCTGCCACCCCAGTTCAGACATGGCTATATGCAAATCAGTCTGACCCTGTGCCTCATGGGAACAGTCCAGCCAGAACTGCCAAGCCATGCCTTCCCTGGACCGGAAACAAGCTTCCGAGGACCGGTTTCTGGCATTCCAGCCATCTTCAGCCCGGCTTGCTTGAATCCAGTGGCAAAGTGAGCAAGGGACTCACGTCTGAGCATACCCTGCCACACTTATGGCGGCCAAAAGCGGTACAAAAGGGGGTGGTAATGGACAGAGCATCTGAACCAATCAAACACTCACACCCAGTCAAAGGATCTGGGTTTAATCCATCACCATTCTTTAGCCCACTCTGCCACCCCAGTACAGATATGGCTATATGCAAATCAGTCTGACCCTGTGCCTCATGGGAACAGTCCAGCCCGAACTGCCAAGCCATGCCTTCCCTGGACCGGAAACAAGCTTCCGAGGACCGGTTTCTGGCATTCCAGCCATCTTCAGCCCGGCTTGCTTTAATCCAGTGGCAAAGTGAGCAAGGGACTGGACGCTCCGCTGATACCCTTGGTGATCGCTGGCTTGTGAGTCATTAAGAACTTTGCCTACCTCTCGCGGAACCCACTTCGCGGGTCCCGCATCGCTGGGTTTGTCTGCTGCCATCCACGGACTTTTGTTTATTAATTGGGAGGTGGTTGCTGGACAAGCGGGGCTGCGAGCAGAGTGCGAGCGCGGGTCTGGGACTACATTTCCCAGGAGCGCCCGCCGCCCGGATTAACAGCACCTGGGCTGCTCTCCCTGCCTGCCCCACCCCAACAGCTTTGAAAACCTCAGCATTTGGACTATCTCTGGGACGCTCTGCTGATACCCTTGGTGATCGCTGGCTTGTGAGTCATTAGGAACGTTGCCTACCTCTCGCGGAACCTGCTTCGCGGGTCCCGCATCGCTGGGTTTGTCTGCTGCCATCCATGGACTTTTGTTTATTAATTGGGAGGTGGTTGCTGTAAAAGCGGGGCTGCGAGCAGAGTGCGATACCCTTGGTGATCGCTGGCTTTTTTTTTTTTTTTTTTGTATCCTCATTTGCATGCATAGCTCCAATCTATCAAAACAAGAACCGCCACAGAGCAGGAAATCAGGCTGCGCCACTGTAGTCTCAGCGTCCGCTGGCAGGGATAACATGGGGGAGGGTAGCGGCCAAGTCCCAGCAGTAAATACTCGCAAGCCTTGAAAACTCAAGCATAAGGGCAATTTTGTTGGTAGATAGTGCCCGAGGTGCCGGGGCCCCACAGGCGCCACAGCGTCTTGCCATAGAACCAAGGGTGAGCGATGTCTGCATTAATCATAGGACCTGGGAAAAAAAAATCCCAGGCTCAATGTGACTGTTCCAACTGTGACCAAAAAGCTCTCCTACCCTGATTCCCACCCCTTGCCAGGTCGAGTTTTGAGATCTGGAGGATTGAGGAACGCCATTCGTGGAAGGTGGGAGGCAAGGTGTCCTTCCAGTGCCTACAAATTTCCCTACGCGCTGCCAGAATGGAATAGAACACCAGATTGGAGGCAGCGCTGCGGGATTTGCCGCTCAGACCGAAGATGACAAGGCCGAGATCAATAGAGATGTGAGAGTCCAGTAACGAGGACAGTTTGCTGCCTATGGAATCCCAAAATGAGGTAATTTGTGGGCATTCATAAAACATGTGAATGTCAGATGCTGCTACTAGTCCGCACCTTGGGCATGAGACCGGGCCTGTCAGAGAAAACTTTGACAGCCTCTGCGGGGAATAGTAGGCCCTGTGCATTGTAAATAGATGGTTCCTTCGGAGCCAGGCTGGTTTGACCAGATCCCACAATACCCCGCAAGAAGCTGACCAAAGCTCTATGTATAAATCGAATAGGAGAGGAGACAGGGGACACCCCTGTCTAGTTCCCCTGGTTACCCTAAATGGCTCAGAAAGGCCCCGTTAATCAAGATTGAGGCTGAAGGGCTACGATATAACAGGTTGATTGCTCTACGAAATTTGTCCCCGACGTTGAATTTTTGCAGTTCCCCTGGTTACCCTAAATGGCTCAGAAAGGCCCCCGTTAATCAAGATTGAGGCTGAAGGGCTACGATATAACAGGTTGATTGCTCTACAAAATTTGTCCCCGACGTTGAATTTTTGCAGGGCCTCCGACAGGTATAGCCCGTTCACCCTGTCGAAGGCCTTGGTAGCGTCCAACGTGAGAACCGATAGGGGGAGAGCTTCCTTTGTGGCCACGTCTATGGCTCCTATTAGATCGTAAGTGAGCTCATATAGCTGTCTCCCCTTTACAAAACCTTTTTGGTTAGGATGCAGTATGTCAGGAGCAACCTGGCCAAGCCTTTTGGCCAGTATGGTAGCAAAAATTTTGTAATCCGCATTTAGAATTGAAATTGGCCGATATGAGCCGCAATCAGAAGGAGGCTTTCCTGGCTTCAGGATA
The DNA here is from genome assembly GCF_964263255.1 of Lissotriton vulgaris. NCBI lineage: Eukaryota > Metazoa > Chordata > Amphibia > Caudata > Salamandridae > Lissotriton > Lissotriton vulgaris. Next base: position 105,796 of record NW_028253596.1, on the reverse strand, counting down.
AGTGTTATTGAGGCGTTGTCCCAGGAGGCGGGAGGTGCATCTCCATCCCTCAATATTTGATTGAATAAGGCCGCTAGAATTGGAGACACCTCTGATATCAAGTTTTTATAAATTTCATTCGGTAAACCATCGGTTCCTGCAGCCTTGCAGCCCTTGGCTCCCCTTATGGCCTGCTCTACTTCAGCCTTAGTTATTTCCTTTTCCAGAAACCTGCTCTGTTTAAATGACAAGGATGGTAGGGAAATATCCTCTAACCAGCTCGTAATATTGTTAGGTGTAACACTAAGATCTTCCTGATAGATTGATTGAAAAAAGATTTTGAAAGTTTCCCTAATTTCTGCATCACTAGTAAAAGTGGCTTTATCTGATGTAACTGAGTCAATGTTATTTCGGACCCGGTCAGATTTAACTTTCCAGGCCAGCAATCTGCCAGCCCCTTACCCATATTGAAAATGAGAGAGTTTGCTAGCCTCCCATCTCTGTAAGACACGCTTATCTAGGACCGATGATAATTTATTCTTCAGTTCGTCTAATTCTGCGAGTTTCAGAGATAAATCATGACTGTTGTCAGCCCTGCAGGTATCAATATCTAACTGAACTGCAGACATTCTAGTCTCAATAGAAGACACCTCTTCCATATACTGCCTTCTTCTATATACAGTCCGGTTCTTAATAATTCCTCTTAATGAGCACTTAAAAGCGTCCCAAACTGTGCCTGCTGGAGCAGTGCCAGTATTGGTAATGAAAAACTCACGTGCTTCTGATTGAAGAAACTCTATATCATCCGTAGAGGCGAGAAGAGATCTATCAAAGGACCACAATCGGGTGGGAAGCTTACCACCCATTTCCAGTTCCAGCTTCATAGCGGAATGGTCGGAGAGGTGCGAAGGAATATAGTCTGCACCGGTGACGGAGTCAACCAACGCTCGGCTGGTTAGGATAAAGTCTATCCTTGATCGATGTCGATATTTAAGGTTTCTAAACGAGAAGCCTTGCCTCTGACCCTCTCTAACCCTCCAGATGTCAACGTATCCGTATTGGTTCATACAGCCAAATAGACAGTTTCTAGATTTGGAGAAGGCCTGCTGTCTGCTACTAGGGGACTTGTCCAATAGAGGGTTCAAAGTGATGTTAAAATTGCAGGTTATTATAACTGGCTCTGGAAATCTTAGGAGGTGTAGAAATAATGATTCTAGAGTAGTAGGGTCGTCGCAATTGGGCCCGTAGTAGCCTGCTAATGTTAAAACAGTACCCCTTATCTCAACTGCTGCAATGGCCCATCTCCCTCCGGAGTCTACCTTCTGCTGTAAAATTTTCATGTGTTTTTTGAAAAGAATAGAAACACCCCGTATATTCAGTGATTGAGATGTAGAGACTGAAGTTTCAATCCACCTGTTCTTCTTATCTAGCTCAAGCATTTCACTTTCAATTAAATGTGTCTCCTGGAGTATAATGATCCCCGCATCAGCGTTCCGAAGGTACTGCAAAATTTTATTAGCACGGGGTTTGGTGCGGAGACCATTAACGTTCCAGGATAGAATCCTGAGCCTACTCATAACTCTGAGAATAGGTATTGCAAGGGAAAACTGCCAGTTTGTACAATTCCACGTTTATCTGCCAATTAGTAATAAGGAAAAACTCACAAGAGTACAATGATTGGAGCTCGGTCGAGAGTGGATATTTTTTTCCATTTTTATTGCGTCCCTTCACCCCCCAGTGACCCACCAAATCCCCCCCTCCCATGGGAAACCCTTGTACTCACTATCCGGAAGTTTCCCGGAAGTAAGTGCCCCTGCTCTTCCCCGTCCCCGCCTCATGTGCCTCTCATTATATTATATCATACTATGCTCGCCTTACAGCTTTTTATATTTATTTTATTTATTTATTTATTCATTTATATATATATATTTTCTTTTTTTACGAGAGATAGTATTATTATTATCCCACCCTAGAAGATTAGGCCAACACACATTTTTTTTTCTTTTCTTCTTTAGTTTACATGTGTTTGTGTTTGTGTATATTTTTTTCTTTTTGTAGTGTTGACTAAGCCTAAGCCTGTAGTGGTAGGGGATGCTGTGGGGAGAAATTGTGGGCCCTTTGAATAACAGATCATCCTGTTTGTCCTAATCAGCTGGCCCCCTTCTCCTTCCTACTGCCTAGAGACATTAACAGCTCGTCTGCAGCCTGCACCGATCGAATATTGTGCATTTTGTTGTCAAACATTATTTTAAGAGATGCGGGGAAACCTATCTGCACCGTAGTACCCAGCCTTCGAAAAGCATCCATTCTTCTACCTAGCTCCCACTGTTTGTCAAGAGTAAATCTAGACAAGTCGGAGCGTATTTGGAAATTAAATCCTTTGCCTGCTAGTGATTTTTGCTTTAAGGCAAGATTCAAAATTTGCTCTTTCAAAGAGTAGGTGTGAAAGTTGACAAGGATTTTCCTTGGCTTAGTCCTCTGCGGGTTGCGCCTGAATGGACCCCTATGGATGCGTTGTATATCCGTTGCTAGGTCCTCGTTAGAGTGCTGGAGGTTAAGAGATTCTTTTAATAGCGAGATAATGAAGCTCTTGATGTCTGTGCCTTCGCTGCCTTCTGGAACATTCAGGATGCGAATATTGCTTCGCCTCGCATTGTTCTCCACAACCTCCATTCTCTCTGATAAGGCCATATCTTCTCTCTTTAACTTCAGTATATCTTCCTGAGTGCCCTCTGCGCGCAAAGAGATTTGCCCCACTGTCTCTTCTAAGACTTGAGTTCTTACCGAGAGACTAACAATCTTTTCGTCTAAGGACTCGCAGAAATTTCTTATTTCTCTTTGGTTTGAGGCTGACTCCTCAAATCCTTGCTTAATCTCGGCTGATAGCGCTGCAAACATCTGCTGCAATGAAGCGACAGAGATAGGAACGGAATTAGGGTCCAAGGCTCCATTTACCTCAAAGCTGGAAAAAAGACCGTCGTCACCGACGGCGGGATTAGGAACAGGATTAGTAGCCAGAAGAGGCTCAGAAGGTACATCGGCTTCCAGACTGTTTTCAGTATTTCCCAAGTCTATCCTTCTGGGAAGATCTTCACCTCTATTTTCTTCTTGTGAAAGTGAGGATGCAGGAGACGATGTTATAGCATGAGCTGCCAGTGACCCTGATGCAGTAGTCTCAAAAACTGAACCTGCGGGCACCGTCAGGCTATTGAATAAGTCTGGGACCGATGGGGCTGATAAGTCACCACCTGCCCCCGAACAGGGATGCAGTAAAGCATCGGAGTCAAATTCCTTAGACTGAGCCATAATGACGCTGGAATGGGCTGGCGCTGGATCGTGTTCAATCAATGCCATTTCATTGACCTCAGTGATTGATTCAATAGAGTTATTATCCCTCAATAAGCGGTGTTGTCCTATTTCCAGCACCTGTGGGATGACCTTAAAGTATGAACGCAGCGAAGGAGTAATCTTAGGGGTAGGGGCTGGGGGAGGTTTTGCCTTACTGCATTTTCTTCCCCTCTTTGCTTTCACTTCGACAGAGAGATATGAAGATGTTTTCCTAGGATTCAGGTCAGAGGATAGTTGGATGGAGGCTTGATGGCTCTCTAGGTCTTCTGGTGCCTCCCCTGAGAGCTTCTCTTCTGAAGCTAACTCCCCTCCTTTACCCCTCCTTTTGCAGGAATTTCCCACCTTCTCCAGGCCCTTAGCTGAGCTTTTGCTTTTATTTCCCTTAGCGATTTCTGCTGCTTTCATAGACAAGGGGGATAAATCCGAGGCTCTCAACACGCACCCTCCTTTCTTCCCCTTTACCTTATTAGTGCAGTCAGCTTCGTCTTCTTCTTCAAGCGAGCCACTTACGTGAAACCCGGTGTCAAAATCAGCACTTGGGAGGCTTAATGCGGTGCTGGAAGCTAACGTGTTCTCTCTGCTTCGGCTTGTGTGGGAGTCCATACGGAGGCTCCGTATGCGCCTGCTCTTCCAGAGCTCCAGGGCGGCCTGCCTCCAATGCAGCAGCTCAGGTGTCCGCTGCTCACTCGCTGGGCGTCTACCACTGCCGGTTCCGGAGCCCTCTGCCTCTGCTCTGTGCTCAAAACACATTGAAGCGGAGCCGAAACCGCGGTGAGTGCAAACGCGAAAATGTGAAGGAATGGCCACAATTCTTTTCCTTGCCAAAATTACAACTCGCTATGACCTTTAAATTACATGATTAGCGAGCTGTCACAAGCATATTCGGGGAAAACGCCGGCACTCGTAGCGGGGACGGAGCGGAGCACTACGGCAGTCAGCCGGCTGCCGCCATGTTTCCCTGTCAATGTTCGCTGGCTTGTGAGTCATTAAGAACTTTGCCTACTTCTCGCGGAACCCGCTTCGCGGGTCCCGCATCGCTGGGTTTGTCTGCTGCCATCCACGGACTTTTGTTCATTAATTGGGAGGTGGTTGCTGGAAAAGCGGGGCTGCGAGCAGAGTGCGAGCGCGGGTCTGGGACTACATTTCCCAGGAGCCCCCGCTGCACGGATTAACAGCACCTGGGCTGCTCTCCTTGCCTGCCCCTCCCCTTTAACGCACTGACCTATAAATTGGCTTGACCAGTCCCGCTGCACGGGAGCGACCGGGAGAAGCCCGGGACAAGGGCGGGCCGTCTGTGGCCGTCCGTGGTCGGGCGAGGTTGGGTTGGGCCACCCCCCTTGCTCCCCTGTATTTTTGTTGTGACTATATTGTATTATACGGGTTGTGTGTTATTTAATTATGCCTCTACGTTCAGGAAAAGAACGTAATGTACAGTTACAAACCGTAAACGGGGTAGTCTCTGGCCCCTTAGACGCTTTTATTACTAGGGCCACAGGAATCCTAGAAAAAGAGATTGCTATGGTTGAAAAAAGGCTTTCCATAGATTTGGTAAATGATAAAAGATCCTCCATGGAAAGGTTAGCTACAATACCTAGCCCTGATGTCCAGCCACCGAATCCGAGCCACCATCTTATCGAGATAGTGGCTGATGTGCATCGTGAAGCTCAGGGGGAAGGCCTACCTCCGACTATGACTATGACTGTAGAGAGTGACTCTAGCTCCCACAATACACAAGCCAGTGGGGGAGAGGACAGTCTGCTCTTGGCCAGTCAATCTCTGTTGGATTCCTCAGAGGTCGAGGATTCACAGAGAAAAATACCACGGAAAAGAAAAAGATGTAAGGGTCACCAGAGGGGGGTGTTAATAAGATTCAAAAACCGAATGCCCCAGTACTTCTCACTGCCCCAACTCTTGATGCCACCTCCATCTTACATTCTGTCCCAGTCTTAAATGATCTTCCGAGAAAATCACATACCCATTTTGGCCCTTCGGACCCATGCCCCACTTGTTATAGCAGCGATGATAGTTTGTTGGTAAAAATGGAAGCTATGTTCAAAACTCTTTTGCTTCCTATACTAGAAAGAACTCGTCTGATGACCTCTAAACTAGATGCACTTGAGTCTATAGTTAGCACCAATACTGGTCTCTTAAACAAGTTGGTAAACCCCCAAAGTGTCCTAGGGAACTCTAGTTCTTCCCTGAGTAACCCCAAAGGCCAGAAAAATGTAACCATAGGTAAAACCACTTTGCCAGCAATTGTAGGTACAGCATCTAATTCTGGTTTAAATAAAAATAAGAGTTCATTGGCAGGGGGGAGCTCTGGGAACAATGATCGCATGACTGCATCAGCTTCCTTGCGCCAGGTACCAAAAAAGGCCCCCTTTAAATCCAACCATCAAGATCAGCCGAATAGCCCCGCACCCCATGTGGTTACTGGGCCCCAGGATATTGTAAAAAAGAACGCTCCAAGTGCATCATCTCAGCCCAAACTAACTAATGGTACAAGGGGGAGCAGACCCATCAATCCCCCTACACCTTTTGTAAAAGCCAGCAAACGGATACCCCCATGTACAGATCTACCTATAGAAGCAACACCATATACGATCATTCTAACAGGTGTTGCCCCTCTTAGGGAGGGTTTAAATGAATCACATGGGGATCTCCGAAACAAGGTTGTATTCTGGCTGAATAAAAACCGCCCACTTCCCCCTTCCTCCTCGACAGAAATATTGTTTGTGAGAAGAGTTGAATGGATAGGACATTGCACTAAGGACTTAGAAGGGGACTGTATTATTATATCCTTTAAGGATCCCTGGGTGGTAGATTTCCTGCGCAGGGATGCAAGGTTTGGGAGGTTGGGAGATGTGCAGACTTTAGGTCTTGGGTATTTTTATCCAAGATGATCCTGTGAGCTCCCCCCTAGCCATACCTTCTCAAGGATACCTGCTAGAGGATACCAGTCTGATAAAACATCTTCCTTTTTGCAGTACCCATTATTGTTTAATCGTTATGAACCCCTTTCTGGCCTGGAGTGTATTGATTGACTTCACACATCAAGCAGTAATGGGAGGGCTTTGGGCAACCAATTAGATGGGGTAGATGGAGTTGGTACTGTAGTGTCTACTCAGGGGGAATTTGGAACTGAGAGGGAGTTGGTGGTGGCCTCTGTATACCCCCACCAGAAGGATGACATGGTGGTGGGCCCACACATGAGTGTAGTAGCACCCTTGGGAGTGGATCACAATGGTAGGGATAGCTCTATAACATTTAGCCAGGTTACAACACTTAAACTAGCATCATGGAATGTGGCAGGGTTGAAGGGTCGTATGGACTCAGAGGATTGGTTGGACTATATTGATACCTTTGATATTCTTTTATTTCAGGAAAGTTGGGCCCCTGATCCTATTCATAGGATTGGGTTCCTAAATTTTTTCAAACCTGCTATAAGGGGTAATAAGGGTCGGGCATCGGGGGGGGGGGGGTTAGTGATTTGGGTCGACCAATGAAAATTTGTGTGGATAACCCGGACCTCTTGGGAATTAGGCTGAGTAAAGAAAATTGTCAGGATATTGTAATTATTAACATCTATGTACGTGGTCAACCAGGTGGCCGCTGCCCCGGTATCCTAGATGTGCTAGACTCATACCAGGGAGAGACAAGTTACTCGTCCTAGCAGGGGACCTCAATTGTACCTTCGAGCCGCTTTATGCTGCAGAGGAGTACTTGGGGTTTGCAGAGGATACTGTCTGGAACATCCCAATGCTTTCTCTGGATACTATTAAAAGAGTTTCAGAGGCAGCCCTACATTGGATGGGGCTTTTTCTAAACTGGGGGCTAATGGCAACCAACGGTCGCACAGCCTCTGACAAAGTTGGCAAATCTACTTTTAATAACGGGGTAAGAAATAGTCGGATAGATTATATCCTGCTAAAAATTGAATTTTGGTCACTTTTGATTGATATGGAAGTAGTGCCCCGCCCCGAAAGCGACCATAACTCTTTATCACTTAGCTTGAGACTTCCAGGTGGATTTGGTAGGCCCGCCTCCCCTGCTCATGTAACAGGGGACGTGGTACTAACAAATGATAGAAGAAGGCTTAGATGGTCCAGGGTTGTAGAGAACCCAACCCTTCTTGATAGTATAACGGAGGTAGTCTCATCATCTTTGACTGATATTTCGTCCCTTGCCCACAGCAGGGTTGCTTGTAATCAAATTTATGACCTTCACGAACGGTGTTTTTGCCGTCTTAAGGATCTTTTGACGATTCCACCAACGCAAGGCACCGCTGAGGTACATGGCCCTCGGAAAAAATGGTACAATAAAAACTGTAGGGAGGCTCATGGACGTTTAGTTAAAGCAGTGAAATCGAGGATATCTAGGGATATCAAGGATGCACGCCTAACGTATAAAAGAACCCAGTGGCAGGCGAAAAAGGATTGGGATGATCTATTCTGGTCTGACCTACTGCATGCATGCATTTATGCCAACCAGATTACATTTTGGGAAATTGTAAAGTGGGGAAGAAAACTCTGATTCCCAAGTCCCAGTTAATCATGTGTCCGCAGAAACATGGGTTGATTTCTATTCTGGTCAGTTTATGGACACAGACCTAGAAACCGACACAGCTCTGTCCAGGCACGTCATTACCCTCACTCCTAATCAAGAGCTAAAATTCACGCCACTGGAAACTGAGTCTGCGCTCAGCCAGGTCCTAAAAGGGAAGGCACCAGGGATGGATTGCATCCCGGCCGATTTATTTAAGGTCAATCCCCAACTCTGGGTTCCATACATAACTAAGGTAGTGAATGCTATTGCAATGGGTGGTAGGATCCCTGGGTCCTGGAAGGGGGCGGAGATCCTCCCTATTTTTAAAAAAGGGGATCGTTCAGATCCAGGAAATTACTGTCCAATAAGTTTAATAGATTCACTTCAAAAGGTTACAGCTAGGATGGTCCTAGCTAGAATTCAGGGATGGATGGAGCTGGAGAATATCTTGTCCCCCCTACAGGCCGGCTTCAGATCAGGCACCAGCACCATTGACCAGGTCTTCAGATTTTGTCTGATTTACTGGAAGGTGGTGCTGCTGGGCGGCGGAATGATCTATGCCGCATTTATTGATCTGAAATCGGCCTTTGACCTTGTGCCAAGGGCCAAACTCTGGACCGTTCCTAGAGATCTGGGTCTGCCATTAGAATTATTGGACATGATTGTTAGATTACATGAGGAGAACTTTGCCAGGGTGAGGTGGGGAGGCCAAGGGCAGGTGACGGATTGCTTTCCCGTAACTCGTGGCGTCCGTCTGGGTTGTGTCCTGGCACCTACACTCTTTTTATTGTTCATTGACCAGGTGGTCAAATTTTTTGCGAACACCCCCACTGATCCACCCTCCTTGGGAGGGACAAAGTTCCCCATGCTCATCTTCGCTGATGATACTTTGCTCCTCTCAAAGACCCGTGGGGGCTTGCAGGTTGCATTGACCCGATTTGAGGAGTTTTGTACTGTCAACAATCTTAAAATTAACGTAAGCAAAACTAAATTTATGGTTCTGACTAAAAGCCGTCCCATTAAGAGCTTAGTGACCTTGAATGGAGTAGGTCTAGAACAAGTTGAGGTCATGACCTACCTAGGAGTAACCCTGGACTACCGTCTCCGTTGGAAACCACAGGTCGATACACTGCATTTAAAATGTGCTCGCCTTACAGGTTGTCTTTTACAGGAGCAAAAAAGGTCCTTAACAAAACGTATCAAACCTGCACTTAAGATTTATACTACTAAGGTAAGCTCTGCAATATTGTACGGGGCAGACCTTTGGGGACATATGTATCTATCAACACTGGTGAAGGTTCAAAATAAATTTATACGGAAATTAGTAGGTCTTCCACAATCTTCTCCAATTAAACCTCTATGTCTGGATATGGGTTGTAACCCAATTAATGAAATGGCTAGATACAGACTAGTAGCTATGTGGAGACGCATCTGGACCTCCCCAGACGTAAGCCTCTTTGCTAAAGAACTTGAGGAAGTAAGATCCATCCGTGGGTCTAGTAGCATACCTTGGTTGCGCGAAGTAAAATTGATTCTGGATGAGATGGGCCTTAATCAGCTATGGACTTCTCCGAGACATACCAGCTTTCCATCAAAACAAGAATATAAAGCACTTTATTGGGCCTCTGTTCGTAAAGGGCTTGTTATCGATTCAGACTGTGTTAGTTTAACAGGAATGTTCCTGCGCCATAAGCTGGACCCTCTCCTAGAGAACTATTGAGATGCCATAACTAAGCCCCTAGATAAGAAGCTTTATCACCAGTTCCGAGTAGGTACTCTGCCTCTGAGATCTTTTACTAGGAACTGGTCCAATCGAGTGAGTGACTTGTGTCCTCTGTGTCCCGAACATAAGGAGAGTGTGGGTCATCTTGTATTTGCATGCCCGGCTTATCATGCCCCAAGAAGCAAATGGCTAGGGCCTATTTGCCGCCATCTTAAAATTAGAGGGAGCGCAGAAGCTATTTGGGCGCTTCGAACTAATACCTCAGAGGTGGTAGTTGTGGCCGTTGCCAAATTCCTGGGGTGGTCATGGGTGATTAGATTAAGATACCTGCAGGCACTTTGAACCTGTTTCCTGAGTTTGTCTCCGTACCTTAAATTTCTAAACAGGTTTTATCTGTATTAGGTCTTTATCATATTGTTTATATCTGATATTAGTATTGTAACGCTCTGAAATATATGAAATTGTCAAATTGAGGGATTCTTTTTTAATCACATTTTTTCAATTGTATATATTATATTATTATGTATGTTTAATTTTTATTGTGTTTTTAAATGTCTTTTATGATCTAAAAATCAAAATAAAGACTTTAAAACCTGAACCTGAGCAAGGGACTCACGTCTGAGCATACCCTGCCACACTAATGCCGGCCAAAAGCGGCACAAAAGGGGGTGGTAATGGACGGAGCATCTGAACCAATCAAACCCTCACACCCAGTCAAAGGATCTGGGTTTTATCCATCACCGTTCTTTAGCCCACTCTGCCACCCCAGTTCAGACATAGCTATATGCAAATCAGTCTGACCCTGTGCCTCATGGGAACAGTCCAGCCCAAACTGCCAAGCCATGCCTTTTCTGGACCGGAAACAAGCTTCTGAGGACCGGTTTCTGGCATTCCAGCCATCTTCATCCCGGCTTGCTTGAATCCAGTGGCAAAGTGAGCAAGGGAATTACGTGTGAGCATACCCTGCCACACTTATGGCGGCCAAAAGCGGTACCAAAGGGGGTGGTAATGGACGGAGCATCTGAACCAATCAAACACTCACACCCAGTCAAAGGATCTGGGCTTAATCCATCACCGTTCTTTAGCCCATTTTGCCACCCCAGTTCAGACATGGCTATATGCAAATCAGTCTGACCCTGTGCCTCATGGGAACAGTCCAGCCCGAACTGCCAAGCCATGCCTCCCCTGGACCGGAAACTAGCTTCCGAGGACCGGTTTCTGGCATTCAAGCCATCTTCAGCCCGGCTTGCTTGAATCCAGTGGCAAAGTGAGCAAGGGACTCATGTCTGAGCATACCCTGCCACACTTATGGCGGCCAAAAGCGGTACAAAAGGTGGTGGTAATGCACGGAGCATCTGAACCAATCAAACACTCACACCCAGTCAAAGGATCTGGGTTTAATCCATCACCGTTCTTTAGTCCACTCTGCCACGCCAGTTCAGACATGGCTATATGCAAATCAGTCTGACCCTGTGCCTCATGAGAACAGGCCAGCCCGAACTGCCAAGCCATGCCTTCCCTGGACCGGAAACAAGCTTCCGAGGACCGTTTTCTGGCATTCCAGCCATCTTCAGCCTGGCTTGCTCTAATCCAGTGGCAAAGTGAGCAAGGGACTCACGTCTGAGCATACCTTGCCACACTTATGGCGGCCAAAAGCGGTACAAAAGGGGGTGGTAATGGACGGAGCATCTGAAACAATGAAACACTCACACCCAGTCAAAGGATCTGGGTTTAATCCATCACCGTTCTTTAGCCCACTCTGCCACCCCAGTTCAGACATGGCTATAAGCAAATCAGTCTGACCCTGTGCCTCATGGGAACAGTCCATCCCGAACTGCCAAGCCATGCCTTCCCTGGACCGGAAAGAAACGTCCGAGGACCGGTTTCTGGCATTCCAGCCATCTTCAGCCCGGCTTGCTTGAATCCGTGGCAAAGTGAGCAAGGGACTCACGTCTGAGCATACCCTGCCAGACATATGGAGGCCAAAAGCAGTACAAAAGGGGGTGGTAATGGACGGCGCATCTGAACCAATCAAACACACACACCCTGTCAAAGGATCTGGGTTTAATCCATCACCGTTCTTTAGCCCATTCTGCCACCCCAGTTCAGACATGGCTACATGCAAATCAGTCTGACCCTGAGCCTCATGGGAACAGTCCAGCCCGAACTGCCAAGCCATGTCTTCCCTGGACCGGAAAACAGCTTCCGAGGACCAGTTTCTGGCATTCCAGCCATCTTCGGCCCGGCTTGCTTGAATCCAGTGGCAAAGTGAGCAAGGGACTCACGTCTGAGCATACCCTGCCAAACGTATAGCGGCCAAAAGCGGTACAAAAGGTGATGGTAATGGAGGGAGCATCTGAACCAATCAAACACTCACACCCAGTCAAAGGATCTGGGTTTAATCCATCACCGTTCTTTAGCCCACTCTGCCACGCCAGTTCAGACATGGCCATATGCAAATCAGTCTGACACTGTGCCTCATGGGAACAGTCCAGCCCGGACTGCTAAGCCATGCCTTCCCTGGACCAGAAACAAGCTTCCGAGGACCGGTTTCTGGCATTCCAGCCGTCTTCAGCCCGGCTGGCTCTAATCCAGTGGCAAAGTGAGCAAGGGACTCATGTCTGAGCATACCCTGCCACACTTATGGCAGCCAAAAGCGGTACAAAAGGGGGTGGTAATGGACGGAGCATCTGAACCAATCAAACACTCACACCCAGTCAAAGGATCTGGGTTTAATCCATCACCGTTCTTTAGCCCACTCTGCCACCCCAGTTCAGACATGGCTATATGCAAACCAGTCTGTCCCTGTGCCTCATGGGAACAGTCCAACCCGAACTCCCAAGCCATGCCTTCCCTGGACCGGAAACAAACTTCCGAGGACCGGTTTCTGGAATTCCAGCCATCTTCAGCCCAGCTTGCTTGAATCCGTGGCAAAGTTAGCAAGGGACTCACGTTTGAGCATACCCTGCCACACATATGGCGGCCAAAAGCGGTACAAAAGGGTGTGGTAATAGACGGAGCATCTGAACCAATCAAGCACTCACACCCAGTCAAAGGATCTGGGTTTAATCCATCACCGTTCTTTAGCCGACTCTGCCACCCCAGTTCAGACATGGCTATATGCAAATCAGTCTGACCCTGTGCCTCATGGGAACAGTCCAGCCCGAACTGCCAAGCCATTCCTTCCCTGGACCGGAATTAAGCTTCTGAGGACCGGTTTCAGGCATTCCAGCCATCTTCAGCCCGGCTTGCTTGAATCCAGTGGCAAAGTGAGCAAGGGACTCACGTCTGAGCATACCCTGCCACACTTATGGCGGCCAAAAGCGGTACAAAAGGGGGTGGTAATGGACGGAGCATCTGAACCAATCAAACACTCACACCCAGTAAAAAGATCTGGGTTTAATCCATCACCATTCTTTAGCCCACTCTGCCACCCCAGTTCAGACATGGCTATATGCAAATCAGTCTGACCCTGTGCCTCATGGGAACATCCCAGTCCGAACTGCCAAGCCATGCCTTCCCTGGACCGGAAACAAGCTTCCGAGGACCGGTTTCTGGCATTCCAGCCATCTTCAGCCCGGCTTGCTTGAATCCAGTTGTAAAGTGAGCAAGGGACTCACGTCTGAGCATACCCTGCCACACTTATGGCGGCCAAAAGCGGTAGAAAAGGGGGTGGTAATGGACGGAGCATCTGAACCAATCAAACACTCACACCCAGTCAAAGGATCTGGGTTTAATCCTTCACCGTTCTTTAGCCCACTCTACCACCCGAGTTCGGACATGGCTATATGTAAATCAGTCTGACCCTGTCCCTCATGGGAACAGTCCAGCCCGAACTGCCAAGCCATGCCTTCCCTGGACTGGAGACAAGCTTCCGAGGACCGGTTTCTGGCATTCCAGCCCTTTTCAGCCCAGCTTGCTTGAATCCAGTGGCAAAGTGAGCAAGGGACTCACGTCTGAGCATACCCTGCCACCCTTATGGCGGCCAAAAGCGGTACAAAAGGGGGTGGTAAAGGACGGAGCATCTGAACCAATCAAACACTCACACCCAGTCAAAGGATCTGGGTTTAATCCATCACCGTTCTTTAGCCCATTTTGCCACCCCAGTTCAGACATGGCTATATGCAAATCAGTCTGACCCTGTGCCTCATGGGAACAGTCCAGCCCGAACTGCCAAGCCATGCCTCCCCTGGACCGGAAACTAGCTTCCGAGGACCGGTTTCTGGCATTCCAGCCATCTTCAGCCCGGCTTGCTTGAATCCAGTGGCAAAGTGAGCAAGGGACTCATGTCTGAGCATATCCTGCCACACTTATGGCGGCCAAAAGCGGTACAAAAGGTGGTGGTAATGGACGGAGCATCTGAACACATCAAACACTCACACCCAGTCAAAGGATCTGGGTTTATTCCATCACCGTTCTTTAGTCCACTCTGCCACGCCAGTTGAGACATGGCTATATGCAAATCAGTCTGACCCTGTGCCTCATGGGAACAGGCCAGCCCGAACTGCCAAGCCATGCCTTCCCTGGACCGGAAACAAGCTTCCGAGGACCGGTTTCTGGCAATCCAGCCATCTTCAGCCTGGCTTGCTCTAATCCAGTGGCAAAGGGAGCAAGGGACTCACGTCTGAGCATACCCTGCCACACTTATGGCGGCCAAAAGCGGTGCAAAAGGGGGTGGTAATGGACGGAGCATCTGAACCAATCAAACACTCACACCCAGTCAAAGGATCTGGGTTTAATCCATCACCGTTCTTTAGCCCACTCTGCCACCCCAGTTCAGACATGGCTATAAGCAAATCAGTCTGACCCTGTGCCTCATGGGAACAGTCCAGCCCGAACTGCCAAGCCATGCCTTCCCTGGACCGGAAACAAGCTTTCGAGGACCGGTTTCTGGCATTCCAGCCATCTTCAGCCCGGCTTGCTTGAATCCAGTGGCAAAGTGAGCACGGAACTCACGTCAGAGCATACCCTGCCACACTTATGGTGGCCAAAAGCGGCACAAAAGGGGGTGGTAATGGACGGAGCATCTGAACCAATCGAACACTCACACCCAGTCAAAGGATCTGGGTTGAATCGATAACCGTTCTTTAGCCCACTCTGCCACCCCAGTTCAGACATGGCTATATGCAAATCAGTCTGACCCTGTGCCTCATGGGAACAGTCCAGCCCGAACTGCCAAGCCATGCCTTCCCTGGACCGGAAACAAGCTTCCGAGGACCGGTTTCTGGCATTCCAGCCATCTTCAGCCTGGCTTGCTCTAATCCAGTGGCAAAGTGAGCAAGGGACTCACGTCTGAGCATACCTTGCCACACTTATGGCGGCCAAAAGCGGTACAAAAGGGGGTGGTAATGGACGGAGCATCTGAAACAATGAAACACTCACACCCAGTCAAAGGATCTGGGTTTAATCCATCACCGTTCTTTAGCCCACTCTGCCACCCCAGTTCAGACATGGCTATAAGCAAATCAGTCTGACCCTGTGCCTCATGGGAACAGTCCATCCCGAACTGCCAAGCCATGCCTTCCCTGGACCCGAAACAAGCTTTCGAGGACCGGTTTCTGGCATTACAGCCATCTTCAGCCCGGCTTGCTTGAATCCAGTGGCAAAGTGAGCACGGAACTCACATCAGAGCATACCCTGCCACACTTATGGTGGCCAAAAGAGGCACAAAAGGGGGTGGTAATGGACGGAGCATCTGAACCAATCAAACACTCACACCCAGTCAAAGGATCTGGGTTGAATCCATCACCGTTCTTTAGCCCACTCTGCCACCCCAGTTCAGACATGGTTATATGCAAATCAGTCTGACCCTGTGCCTCATGGGAACAGTCCAGCCCGAACTGCCAAGCCATGCCTTCCCTGGACCGGAAAGAAACGTCCGAGGACCGGTTTCTGGCATTCCAGCCATCTTCAGCCCGGCTTGCTTGAATCCGTGGCAAAGTGAGCAAGGGACTCACGTCTGAGCATACCCTGCCAGACATATGGAGGCCAAAAGCAGTACAAAAGGGGGTGGTAACCAATCAAACACACACACCCTGTCAAAGGATCTGGGTTTAATCCATCACCGTTCTTTAGCCCATTCTGCCACCCCAGTTCAGACATGGCTACATGCAAATCAGTCTGACCCTGAGCCTCATGGGAACAGTCCAGCCCGAACTGCCAAGCCATGTCTTCCCTGGACCGGAAAACAGCTTCCGAGGACCGGTTTCTGGCATTCCAGCCATCTTCGGCCCGGCTTGCTTGAATCCAGTGGCAAAGTGAGCAAGGGACTCACGTCTGAGCATACCCTGCCAAACGTATAGCGGCCAAAAGCGGTACAAAAGGTGATGGTAATGGAGGGAGCATCTGAACCAATCAAACACTCACACCCAGTCAAAGGATCTGGGTTTAATCCATCACCGTTCTTTAGCCCACTCTGCCACGCCAGTTCAGACATGGCCATATGCAAATCAGTCTGACACTGTGCCTCATGGGAACAGTCCAGCCCGGACTGCTAAGCCATGCCTTCCCTGGACCAGAAACAAGCTTCCGAGGACCGGTTTCTGGCATTCCAGCCGTCTTCAGCCCGGCTGGCTCTAATCCAGTGGCAAAGTGAGCAAGGGACTCATGTCTGAGCATACCCTGCCACACTTATGGCAGCCAAAAGCGGTACAAAAGGGGGTGGTAATGGACGGAGCATCTGAACCAATCAAACACTCACACCCAGTCAAAGGATCTGGGTTTAATCCATCACCGTTCTTTAGCCCACTCTGCCACCCCAGTTCAGACATGGCTATATGCAAATCAGTCTGTCCCTGTGCCTCATGGGAACAGTCCAACCCGAACTCCCAAGCCATGCCTTCCCTGGACCGGAAACAAACTTCCGAGGACCGGTTTCTGGAATTCCAGCCATCTTCAGCCCAGCTTGCTTGAATCCGTGGCAAAGTTAGCAAGGGACTCACGTTTGAGCATACCCTGCCACACATATGGCGGCCAAAAGCGGTACAAAAGGGGGTGGTAATAGACGGAGCATCTGAACCAATCAAGCACTCACACCCAGTCAAAGGATCTGGGTTTAATCCATCACCGTTCTTTAGCCGACTCTGCCACCCCAGTTCAGACATGGCTATATGCAAATCAGTCTGACCCTGTGCCTCATGGGAACAGTCCAGCCCGAACTGCCAAGCCATTCCTTCCCTGGACCGGAATTAAGCTTCTGAGGACCGGTTTCAGGCATTCCAGCCATCTTCAGCCCGGCTTGCTTGAATCCAGTGGCAAAGTGAGCAAGGGACTCACGTCTGAGCATACCCTGCCACACTTATGGCGGCCAAAAGCGGTACAAAAGGGGGTGGTAATGGACGGAGCATCTGAACCAATCAAACACTCACACCCAGTAAAAAGATCTGGGTTTAATCCATCACCGTTCTTTAGCCCACTCTGCCACCCCAGTTCAGACATGGCTATATGCAAATCAGTCTGACCCTGTGCCTCATGGGAACATCCCAGTCCGAACTGCCAAGCCATGCCTTCCCTGGACCGGAAACAAGCTTCCGAGGACCGGTTTCTGGCATTCCAACCATCTTCAGCCCGGCTTGCTTGAATCCAGTTGTAAAGTGAGCAAGGGACTCACGTCTGAGCATACCCTGCCACACTTATGGCGGCCAAAAGCGGTAGAAAAGGGGGTGGTAATGGACAGAGCATCTGAACCAATCAAACACTCACACCCAGTCAAAGGATCTGGGTTTAATCCTTCACCGTTCTTTAGCCCACTCTACCACCCCAGTTCGGACATGGCTATATGTAAATCAGTCTGACCCTGTCCCTCATGGGAACAGTCCAGCCCGAACTGCCAAGCCATGCCTTCCCTGGACTGGAGACAAGCTTCCGAGGACCGGTTTCTGGCATTCCAGCCCTTTTCAGCCCAGCTTGCTTGAATCCAGTGGCAAAGTGAGCAAGGGACTCACGTCTGAGCATACCCTGCCACCCTTATGGCGGCCAAAAGCGGTACAAAAGGGGGTGGTAAAGGACGGAGCATCTGAACCAATCAAACACTCACACCCAGTCAAAGGATCTGGGTTTAATCCATCACCGTTCTTTAGCCCATTTTGCCACCCCAGTTCAGACATGGCTATATGCAAATCAGTCTGACCCTGTGCCTCATGGGAACAGTCCAGCCCGAACTGCCAAGCCATGCCTCCCCTGGACCGGAAACTAGCTTCCGAGGACCGGTTTCTGGCATTCCAGCCATCTTCAGCCCGGCTTGCTTGAATCCAGTGGCAAAGTGAGCAAGGGACTCATGTCTGAGCATACCCTGCCACACTTATGGCGGCCAAAAGCGGTACAAAAGGTGGTGGTAATGGACGGAGCATCTGAACACATCAAACATTCACACCCAGTCAAAGGATCTGGGTTTATTCCATCACCGTTCTTTAGTCCACTCTGCCACGCCAGTTCAGACATGGCTATATGCAAATCAGTCTGACCCTGTGCCTCATGGGAACAGGCCAGCCCGAACTGCCAAGCCATGCCTTCCCTGGACCGGAAACAAGCTTCCGAGGACCGGTTTCTGGCATTCCAGCCATCTTCAGCCTGGCTTGCTCTAATCCAGTGGCAAAGGGAGCAAGGGACTCACGTCTGAGCATACCCTGCCACACTTATGGCGGCCAAAAGCGGTGCAAAAGGGGGTGGTAATGGACGGAGCATCTGAACCAATCAAACACTCACACCCAGTCAAAGGATCTGGGTTTAATCCATCACCGTTCTTTAGCCCACTCTGCCACCCCAGTTCAGACATGGCTATAAGCAAATCAGTCTGACCCTGTGCCTCATGGGAACAGTCCAGCCCGAACTGCCAAGCCATGCCTTCCCTGGACCGGAAACAAGCTTTCGAGGACCGGTTTCTGGCATTCCAGCCATCTTCAGCCCGGCTTGCTTGAATCCAGTGGCAAAGTGAGCACGGAACTCACGTCAGAGCATACCCTGCCACACTTATGGTGGCCAAAAGCGGCACAAAAGGGGGTGGTAATGGACGGAGCATCTGAACCAATCGAACACTCACACCCAGTCAAAGGATCTGGGTTGAATCCATCACCGTTCTTTAGCCCACTCTGCCACCCCAGTTCAGACATGGCTATATGCAAATCAGTCTGACCCTGTGCCTCATGGGAACAGTCCAGCCCGAACTGCCAAGCCATGCCTTCCCTGGACCGGAAACAAGCTTCCGAGGACCGGTTTCTGGCATTCCAGCCATCTTCAGCCTGGCTTGCTCTAATCCAGTGGCAAAGTGAGCAAGGGACTCACGTCTGAGCATACCTTGCCACACTTATGGCGGCCAAAAGCGGTACAAAAGGGGGTGGTAATGGACGGAGCATCTGAAACAATGAAACACTCACACCCAGTCAAAGGATCTGGGTTTAATCCATCACCGTTCTTTAGCCCACTCTGCCACCCCAGTTCAGACATGGCTATAAGCAAATCAGTCTGACCCTGTGCCTCATGGGAACAGTCCATCCCGAACTGCCAAGCCATGCCTTCCCTGGACCGGAAACAAGCTTTCGAGGACCGGTTACTGGCATTACAGCCATCTTCAGCCCGGCTTGCTTGAATCCAGTGGCAAAGTGAGCACGGAACTCACATCAGAGCATACCCTGCCACACTTATGGTGGCCAAAAGAGGCACAAAAGGGGGTGGTAATGGACGGAGCATCTGAACCAATCAAACACTCACACCCAGTCAAAGGATCTGGGTTGAATCCATCACCGTTCTTTAGCCCACTCTGCCACCCCAGTTCAGACATGGCTATATGCAAATCAGTCTGACCCTGTGCCTCATGGGAACAGTCCAGCCCGAACTGCCAAGCCATGCCTTCCCTGGACCGGAAAGAAACGTCCGAGGACCGGTTTCTGGCATTCCAGCCATCTTCAGCCCGGCTTGCTTGAATCCGTGGCAAAGTGAGCAAGGGACTCACGTCTGAGCATACCCTGCCAGACATATGGAGGCCAAAAGCAGTACAAAAGGGGGTGGTAACCAATCAAACACACACACCCTGTCAAAGGATCTGGGTTTAATCCATCACCGTTCTTTAGCCCATTCTGCCACCCCAGTTCAGACATGGCTACATGCAAATCAGTCTGACCCTGAGCCTCATGGGAACAGTCCAGCCCGAACTGCCAAGCCATGTCTTCCCTGGACCGGAAAACAGCTTCCGAGGACCGGTTTCTGGCATTCCAGCCATCTTCGGCCTGGCTTGCTTGAATCCAGTGGCAAAGTGAGCAAGGGACTCACGTCTGAGCATACCCTGCCAAACGTATAGCGGCCAAAAGCGGTACAAAAGGTGATGGTAATGGAGGGAGCATCTGAACCAATCAAACACTCACACCCAGTCAAAGGATCTGGGTTTAATCCATCACCGTTCTTTAGCCCACTCTGCCACGCCAGTTCAGACATGGCCATATGCAAATCAGTCTGACACTGTGCCTCATGGGAACAGTCCAGCCCGGACTGCTAAGCCATGCCTTCCCTGGACCAGAAACAAGCTTCCGAGGACCGGTTTCTGGCATTCCAGCCGTCTTCAGCCCGGCTGGCTCTAATCCAGTGCCAAAGTGAGCAAGGGACTCACGTCTGAGCATACCCCGCCACACTTATGGCGGCCAAAAGCGGTGCAAAAGGGGGTGGTAATGGACGGAGCATCTGAACCAATCAAACACTCACACCCAGTCAAAGGATCTGGGTTTAATCCATCACCGTTCTTTAGCCCACTCTGCCACCCCAGTTCAGACATGGCTATAAGCAAATCAGTCTGACCCTTTGCCTCATGGGAACAGTCCAGCCCGAACTGCCAAGCCATGCCTTCCCTGGACCGGAAACAAGCTTTCGAGGACCGGTTTCTGGCATTCCAGCCATCTTCAGCCCGGCTTGCTTGAATCCAGTGGCAAAGTGAGCACGGAACTCACGTCAGAGCATACCCTGCCACACTTATGGTGGCCAAAAGCGGCTCAAAAGGGGGTGGTAATGGACGGAGCATCTGAACCAATCGAACACTCACACCCAGTCAAAGGATCTGGGTTGAATCCATCACCGTTCTTTAGCCCACTCTGCCACCCCAGTTCAGACATGGCTATATGCAAATCAGTCTGACCCTGTGCCTCATGGGAACAGTCCAGCCCGAACTGCCAAGCCATGCCTTCCCTGGACCGGAAACAAACTTACGAGGACCGGTTTCTGGCATTCCAGCCATCTTCAGCCCGGCTTGCTTGAATCCGTGGCAAAGAGAGCAAGGGACTCACGTCTGAGCATACCCTGCCACACATATGGCGGCCAAAAGCGGTACAAAAGGGGGTGGTAATGGACAGAGCATCTGAACCAATCGAACACTCACACCCAGTCAAAGGATCTGGGTTGAATCCATCACCGTTCTTTAGCCCACTCTGCCACCCCAGTTCAGACATGGCTATATGCAAATCAGTCTGACCCTGTGCCTCATGGGAACATCCCAGTCCGAACTGCCAAGCCATGCCTTCCCTGGACCGGAAACAAGCTTCCGAGGACCGGTTTCTGGCATTCCAGCCATCTTCAGCCCGGCTTGCTTGAATCCAGTTGTAAAGTGAGCAAGGGACTCACGTCTGAGCATACCCTGCCACACTTATGGCGGCCAAAAGCGGTAGAAAAGGGGGTGGTAATGGACGGAGCATCTGAACCAATCAAACACTCACACCCAGTCAAAGGATCTGGGTTTAATCCTTCACTGTTCTTTAGCCCACTCTACCACCCCAGTTCGGACATGGCTATATGTAAATCAGTCTGACCCTGTCCCTCATGGGAACAGTCCAGCCCGAACTGCCAAGCCATGCCTTCCCTGGACTGGAGACAAGCTTCCGAGGACCGGTTTCTGGCATTCCAGCCCTTTTCAGCCCAGCTTGCTTGAATCCAGTGGCAAAGTGAGCAAGGGACTCACGTCTGAGCATACCCTGCCACCCTTATGGCGGCCAAAAGCGGTACAAAAGGGGGTGGTAAAGGACGGAGCATCTGAACCAATCAAACACTCACACCCAGTCAAAGGATCTGGGTTTAATCCATCACCGTTCTTTAGCCCATTTTGCCACCCCAGTTCAGACATGGCTATATGCAAAACAGTCTGACCCTGTGCCTCATGGGAACAGTCCAGCCCGAACTGCCAAGCCATGCCTCCCCTGGACCGGAAACTAGCTTCCGAGGACCGGTTTCTGGCATTCCAGCCATCTTCAGCCCGGCTTGCTTGAATCCAGTGGCAAAGTGAGCAAGGGACTCATGTCTGAGCATACCCTGCCACACTTATGGCGGCCAAAAGCGGTACAAAAGGTGGTGGTAATGGACGGAGCATCTGAACACATCAAACACTCACACCCAGTCAAAGGATCTGGGTTTATTCCATCACCGTTCTTTAGTCCACTCTGCCACGCCAGTTCAGACATGGCTATATGCAAATCAGTCTGACCCTGTGCCTCATGGGAACAGGCCAGCCCGAACTGCCAAGCCATGCCTTCCCTGGACCGGAAACAAGCTTCCGAGGACCGGTTTCTGGCATTCCAGCCATCTTCAGCCTGGCTTGCTCTAATCCAGTGGCAAAGGGAGCAAGGGACTCACGTCTGAGCATACCCTGCCACACTTATGGCGGCCAAAAGCGGTGCAAAAGGGGGTGGTAATGGACGGAGCATCTGAACCAATCAAACACTCACACCCAGTCAAAGGATCTGGGTTTAATCCATCACCGTTCTTTAGCCCACTCTGCCACCCCAGTTCAGACATGGCTATAAGCAAATCAGTCTGACCCTGTGCCTCATGGGAACAGTCCAGCCCGAACTGCCAAGCCATGCCTTCCCTGGACCGGAAACAAGCTTTCGAGGACCGGTTTCTGGCATTCCAGCCATCTTCAGCCCGGCTTGCTTGAATCCAGTGGCAAAGTGAGCACGGAACTCACGTCAGAGCATACCCTGCCACACTTATGGTGGCCAAAAGCGGCACAAAAGGGGGTGGTAATGGACGGAGCATCTGAACCAATCGAACACTCACACCCAGTCAAAGGATCTGGGTTGAATCCATCACCGTTCTTTAGCCCACTCTGCCACCCCAGTTCAGACATGGCTATATGCAAATCAGTCTGACCCTGTGCCTCATGGGAACAGTCCAGCCCGAACTGCCAAGCCATGCCTTCCCTGGACCGGAAACAAACTTACGAGGACCGGTTTCTGGCATTCCAGCCATCTTCGGCCCGGCTTGCTTGAATCCAGTGGCAAAGTGAGCAAGGGACTCACGTCTGAGCATACCCTGCCACACGTATAGCGGCCAAAAGCGGTACAAAAGGTGATGGTAATGGAGGGAGCATCTGAACCAATCAAACACTCACACCCAGTCAAAGGATCTGGGTTGAATCCATCACCGTTCTTTAGCCCACTCTGCCACGCCAGTTCAGACATGGCCATATGCAAATCAGTCTGACCCTGTGCCTCATGGGAACAGTCCAGCCCGGACTGCCAAGCCATGCCTCCCCTGGACCGGAAACTAGCTTCCGAGGACCGGTTTCTGGCATTCCAGCCATCTTCAGCCCGGCTTGCTTGAATCCAGTGGCAAAGTGAGCAAGGGACTCATGTCTGAGCATACCCTGCCACACTTATGGCGGCCAAAAGCGGTACAAAAGGTGGTGGTAATGGACGGAGCATCTGAACACATCAAACACTCACACCCAGTCAAAGGATCTGGGTTTATTCCATCACCGTTCTTTAGTCCACTCTGCCACGCCAGTTCAGACATGGCTATATGCAAATCAGTCTGACCCTGTGCCTCATGGGAACAGGCCAGCCCGAACTGCCAAGCCATGCCTTCCCTGGACCGGAAACAAGCTTCCGAGGACCGGTTTCTGGCATTCCAGCCATCTTCAGCCTGGCTTGCTCTAATCCAGTGGCAAAGTGAGCAAGGGACTCACGTCTGAGCATACCCCGCCACACTTATGGCGGCCAAAAGCGGTGCAAAAGGGGGTGGTAATGGACGGAGCATCTGAACTAATCAAACACTCACACCCAGTCAAAGGATCTGGGTTTAATCCATCACCGTTCTTTAGCCCACTCTGCCACCCCAGTTCAGACATGGCTATAAGCGAATCAGTCTGACCCTGTGCCTCATGGGAACAGTCCAGCCCGAACTGCCAAGCCATGCCTTCCCTGGACCGGAAACAAGCTTTCGAGGACCGGTTTCTGGCATTCCAGCCATCTTCAGCCCGGCTTGATTGAATCCAGTGGCAAAGTGAGCACGGAACTCACGTCAGAGCATACCCTGCCACACTTATGGTGGCCAAAAGCGGCTCAAAAGGGGGTGGTAATGGACGGAGCATCTGAACCAATCGAACACTCACACCCAGTCAAAGGATCTGGGTTGAATCCATCACCGTTCTTTAGCCCACTCTGCCACCCCAGTTCAGACATGGCTATATGCAAATCAGTCTGACCCTGTGCCTCATGGGAACAGTCCAGCCCGAACTGCCAAGCCATGCCTTCCCTGGACCGGAAACAAACTTACGAGGACCGGTTTCTGGCATTCCAGCCATCTTCAGCCCGGCTTGCTTGAATCCGTGGCAAAGAGAGCAAGGGACTCACGTCTGAGCATACCCTGCCACACATATGGCGGCCAAAAGCGGTACAAAAGGGGGTGGTAATGGACGGAGCATCTGAACCAATCAAACACTCACACCCTGTCAAAGAATCTGGGTTTAATCCAACACCGTTCTTTAGCCCATTCTGCCACCCCAGTTCAGACATGGCTACATGCAAATCAGTCTGACCCTGAGCCTCATGGGAACAGTCCATCCCGAACTGCCAAGCCATGTCTTCCCTGCACCGGAAACGAGCTTCCGAGGACCGGTTTCTGGCATACGAGCCATCTTCGGCCCGGCTTGCTTGAATCCAGTGGCAAAGTGAGCAAGGGACTCACGTCTGAGCATACCCTGCCACACGTATAGCAGCCAAAAGCGGTACAAAAGATGATGGTAATGGAGGGAGCATCTGAACCAATCAAACACTCACACCCAGTCAAAGGATCTGGGTTTAATCCGTCACCGTTCTTTAGCCCACTCTGCCACCCCAGTTCAGACATGGCTATATGCAAATCAATCTGACCCTGTGCCTCATGGGAACAGTCCAACCCGAACTGCCAAGCCATGCCTTCCCTGGACCGGAAACAAACTTCCGAGGACCGGTTTCTGGCATTCCAGCCATCTTCAGCCCAGCTTGCTTGAATCCGTGGCAAAGTTAGCAAGGGACTCACGTCTGAGCATACCCTGCCACACATATGGCGGCCAAAAGCGGTACAAAAGGGGGTGGTAATGGACGGAGCATCTGAACCAATCAAGCACTCACACCCAGTCAAAGGATCTGGGTTTAATCCATCACCGTTCTTTAGCCGACTCTGCCACCCCAGTTCAGACATGGCTATATGCAAATTAGTCTGACCTTGTGCCTCATGGGAACAGTCCAGCCCGAACTGCCAAGCCATTACTTCCTTGGACCGGAATTAAGCTTCCGAGGACCGGTTTCAGGCATTCCAGCCATCTTCAGCCCGGCTTGCTTGAATCCAGTGGCAAAGAGAGCAAGGGACTCACGTCTGAGCATACCCTGCCACACTTATGGCGGCCAAAAGCGGTACAAAAGGGGGTGGTAATGGACGGAGCATCTGAACCAATCAAACACTCACACCCAGTAAAAAGATCTGGGTTTAATCCATCACCATTCTTTAGCCCACTCTGCCACCCCAGTTCAGACATGGCTATATGCAACTCAGTCTGACCATGTGCCTCATGGGAACTTCCCAGTCCGAACTGCCAAGCCATGCCTTCCCTCGACGGGAAACAAGCTTCTGAGGACCGGTTTCTGGCATTCCAGCCATCTTCAGCCCGGCTTGCTTGAATCCAGTTGTAAAGTGAGCAAGGGAATCACGTCTGAGCATACCCTGCCACACTTATGGCGGCCAAAAGCGGTACAAAAGGGGGTGGTAATGGACGGAGCATCTGAACCAATCAAACACTCACACCCAGTCAAAGGATCTGGGTTTAATCCACCACCGTTCTTTAGCCCACTCTACCACCCCAGTTTGGACATGGCTATATGCAAATCAGTCTGACCCTGTCCCTCATGGGAACAGTCCAGCCCAAACTGCCAAGCCATTCCTTCCCTGGACTGGAGACAAGCTTCCGAGGACCGGTTTCTGGCATTCCAGCCCTCTTCAGCCCAGCTTGCTTGAATCCAGTGGCAATGTGAGCAAGGGACTCACGTCTGAGCATACCCTGCCACCATTATGGCGGCCAAAAGCGGTACAAAAGGGGGTGGTAAAGGACGAAGCATCTGAACCAATCAAACACTCATACCCAGTCAAAGGATCTGGGTTTAATCCATCACCCTTCTTTAGCCCACTCTGCCACCCCAGTTCAGACATGGCTATATGCAAATCAGTCTGACCCTGTGCCTCATGGGAACAGTCCAGCCCGAACTGCCAAGTCATGCCTTCCCTGGACCGGAAACAAGCTTCCGAGGACCGGTTTCTGGCATTCCAGCCATCTTCAGCCCGGCTTGCTTGAATCCAGTGGCAAAGTGAGCAAGGGACTCACGTCTGAGCATACCCTGCCACACTTATGGCGGCCAAAAGCGGTACAAAAGGGGGTGGTAATGGACGGAGCATCTGAACCAATCAAACACTCACACCCAGTCAAAGGATCTGGGTTTAATCCACCACCGTTCTTTAGCCCACTCTGCCACCCCAGTTCAGACATGGCTATATACAAATCAGTCTGACCCTGTGTCTCATGGGAACAGTCCATCCCGAATTGCCAAGCCATGCCTCCCCTGGACCGGAAACTAGCTTCCGAGGACCGGTTTCTGGCATTCCAGCCATCTTCAGCCCGGCTTGCTTGAATCCAGTGGCAAAGTGAGCAAGGGACTCATGTCTGAGCATACCCTGCCACACTTATGGCGGCCAAAAGCGGTACAAAAGGTGGTGGTAATGGACCGAGTATCTGAACCAATCAAACACTCACACCCAGTCAAAGGATCTGGGTTTAATCCATCACCGTTGTTTAGTCCACTCTGCCACGCCAGTTCAGAGATGGCTATATGCAAATCAGTCTGACCCTGTGCCTCATGGGAACAGGCCAGCCCGAACTGCCAAGCCATGCTTTCCCTGGACCGGAAACAAGCTTCCGAGGACCGGTTTCTGGCATTCCAGCCATCTTCAGCCCGGCTTGCTCTAATCCAGTGGCAAAGTGAGCAAGGGACTCACATCTGAGCATACCCTGCCACACTTATGGCGGCCAAAAGCGGTACAAAAGGGGGTGGTAATGGACGGAGCATCTGAACCAATCAAACACTCACACCCAGTCAAAGGATCTGGGTTTAATCCATCACCGTTCTTTAGCCCACTCTGCCACCCCAGTTCAGACATGGCTATATACAAATCAGTCTGACCCTGTGTCTCATGGGAACAGTCCATCCCGAACTGCCAAGCCATGCCTCCCCTGGACCGGAAACTAGCTTCCGAGGACCGGTTTCTGGCATTCCAGCCATCTTCAGCCCGGCTTGCTTGAATCCAGTCGAAAAGTGAGCAAGGGACTCGTGTCTGAGCATACCCTGCCACACTTATGGCGGCCAAAAGCGGTACAAAAGGTGGTGGTAATGGACGGAGCATCTGAACCAATCAAACACTCACACCCAGTCAAGGGATCTGGGTTTAATCCATCACCGTTCTTTAGTCCACTCTGCCACGCCAGCTCAGACATGGCTATATGCAAATCAGTCTGACCCTGTGCCTCATGGGAACAGGCCAGCCCGAACTGCCAAGCCTTCCCTGGACCGGAAACAAGCTTCAGAGGACCGGTTTCTGGCATTCCAGACATCTTCAGCCCGGCTTGCTCTAATCCAGGTGCAAAGTGAGCAAGGGACTCACGTCTGAGCATACCCTGCCACACTTATGGCGGCCAAAAGCGGTACAAAAGGGGGTGGTAATGGACGGAGCATCTGAACCAATCAAACACTCACACCCATTCAAAGGATCTGGGTTTAATCCATCACCGTTCTTTAGCCCACTCTACCGCCCCAGTTCAGACATGGCTATAAGCAAATCAGTCTGACCCTGTGCCTCATGGGAACAGTCCAGCCCGAACTGCCAAGCCATGCCTTCCCTGGACCGGAAACAAGCTTCCAAGCACCGGTTTCTGGCATTCCAGCCATCTTCAGCCCGACTTGCTTGAATCCAGTGGCAAAGTGAGCACGGAACTCATGTCTGAGCATACCCTGCCACACTTATGGTGGCCAAAAGCGGTACAAAAGGGGGTGGTAATGGACGGAGCATCCGAACCAAATAAACACTCACACCCAGTCAAAGGATCTGGGTTGAATCCATCACCGTTCTTTAGCCCTCTCTGCCACCCCAGTTCAGACATGGCTATATGCAAATCAGTCTGACCCTGTGCCTCATGGGAACAGTCCAACCCGAACTGCCAAGCCATGCCTTCCCTGGACCGGAAACAAACTTCCGAGGACCGGTTTCTGGCATTCCAGCCATCTTCAGCTCAGCTTGCTTGAATCCGTGGCAAAGTGAGCAAGGGACTCACGTCTGAGCATACCCTGCCACACTTATGGCGGCCAAAAGCGGTACAAAAGGGGGTGGTAATGGACGGAGCATCTGAACCAATCAAACACTCACACCCAGTAAAAAGATCTGGTTTTAATACATCACCGTTCTTTAGCCCACTCTGCCACCCCAGTTCAGACATGGCTATATGCAAATCAGTCTGACCCTGTGCCTCATGGGAACATCCCAGTCCGAACTGCCAAGCCATGCCTTCCCAGGACCGGAAACAAGCTTCCGAGGACTGGTTTCTGGCATTCCAGCCATCTTCAGCCCGGCTTGCTTGAATCCAGTTGTAAAGTGAGCAAGGGACTCACGTCTGAGCATACCCTGCCACACTTATGGCGGCCAAAAGCGGTACAAAAGGGGGTGGTAATCGACGGAGCATCTGAACCAATCAAACACTCACACCCAGTCAAAGGATCTGGGTTCAATCCTTCACCGTTCTTTAGCCCACTCTCCCACCCCAGTTCAGACATGGCTATATGTAAATCAGTCTGACCCTGTCCCTCATGGGAACAGTCCAGCCTGAACTGCCAAGCCATGCCTTCCCTGGACTGGAGACAAGCTTCCGAGGACCGGTTTCTGGCATTCCAGCCCTCTTCAGCCCAGCTTGCTTGAATCCAGTGGCAAAGTAAGCAAGGGACTCACGTCTGAGCATACCCTGCCACCCTTATGGCGGCCAAAAGCGGTACAATAGGGGGTGGTAAAGGACGGAGCATCTGAACCAATCAAACACTCCCACCCAGTCGAAGGATCTGGGTTTAATTCATCACCCTTCTTTAGCCCACTCTGCCATCCCAGTTCAGACATGGCTATATGCAAATCAGTCTGACCCTGTGCCTCATGGGAACAGTCTAGCCCGAACTGCCAAGTCATGCCTTCCCTGGACCGGAAACAAGCTTCCGAGGACCGGTTTTTGGCATTCCATCCATCTTCAGCCCGGCTTGCTTGAATCCAGTGGCAAAGTGAGCAAGGGACTCATGTCTGAGCATACCCTGCCACACTTATGGCAGCCAAAAGCGGTACAAAAGGGGGTGGTAATGGATGGAGCATCTGAACCAATCAAACACTCACACCCAGTCAAAGGATCTGGGCTTAATCCATCACCGTTCTTTAGCCCACTCTGCCACCCCAGTTCAGACATGGCTAAATACAAATCAGTCTGACCCTGTGTCTCATGGGAACAGTCCATCCCGAACTGCCAAGCCATGCCTCCCCTGGACCGGAAACTAGCTTCCGAGGACCGGTTTCTGGCATTCCAGCCATCTTCAGCCCGGCTTGCTTGAATCTAGTGGCAAAGTGAGCAAGGGACTCATGTCTGAGCATACCCTGCCACACTTATAGCGGCCAAAAGCGGTACAAAAGGTGGTGGTAATGGACGGAGCATCTGAACCAATCAAACACTCACACCCAGTCAAAGGATCTGGGTTTAATCCATCACCGTTCTTTAGTCCACTCTGCCACACCAGTTCAGACATGGCTATATGCAAATCAGTCTGACCCTGTGCCTCATGGGAACAGGCCAGCCCAAACTGCCAAGCCATGCCTTCCCTGGACCGGAAACAAGCTTCCGAGGACCGTTTTCTGCCATTCCAGCCAACTTCAGCCCGCTTGCTTGAATCCAGTGGCAAAGTGAGCACAAAACTCACGTCTGAGCATACCCTGCCACACTTATGGTGGCCAAAAGCGGTACAAAAGGGGGTGGTAATGGACGGAGCATCTGAACCAATCAAACACTCACACCCAGTCAAAGGATCTGGGTTGAATCCATCACCGTTCTTTAGCCCACTCCGCCACCCCAGTTCAGACATGGCTATATGCAAATCAGTCTCACCCTGTGCCTCATGGGAACAGTCCAGCCCGAACTGCCAAGCCATGCCTTCCCTGTACCGGAAACAAACTTCAGAGGACTGGTTTCTGGCATTCCAGCCATCTTCAGCCCGGCTTGCTTGAGTCCGTGGCAAAGTGAGCAAGGGTCTCACGTCTGAGCATACCCTGCCACACATATGGCGGCCAAAAGCAGTACAAAAGGGGGTGGTAATGGACGGAGCATCTGAACCAATCAAACACTCACACCCTGTCAAAGGATCCTGGTTTAATCCATCACCGTTCTTTAGCCCATTCTGCCACCCCAGTTCAGACATGGCTACATGCAAATCAGTCTGACCCTGAGCCTCATGGGAACAGTCCAGCCCGAACTGTCAAGCCTTGTCTTCCCTGGACCGGAAACCAGCTTCCGAGGACCGGTTTCTGGCATTCCAGCCATCTTCGGCCCGGCTTGCTTGAATCCAGTGGCAAAGTGAGCAAGGGACTCACGTCTGAGCATACCCTGCCACACGTATAGCGTCCAAAAGCGGTACAAAAGGTGATGGTAATGGAGGGAGCATCTGAACCAATCAAACACTCACACCCAGTCAAAGGATCTGGGTTTAGTCCATCACCGTTCTTTAGCCCACTCTGCCACGCCAGTTCAGACATGGCCATATGCAAATCAGTCTGACCCTGTGCCTCATGGGAACAGTCCAGCCCGGACTGCCAAGCCATGCCTTTCCTGGACCAGAAACAAGCTTCCGAGGACCGGTTTCTGGCATTCCAGCCGTCTTCAGCCCGGCTGGCTCTAATCCAGCGGCAAAGTGAGCAAGGGACTCATGTCTGAGCATACCCTGCCACACATATGGCGGTCAAAAGCGGTACAAAAGGGGGTGGTAATGGACAGAGCATCTGAACCAATCAAACACTCACACCCAGTCAAAGGATCTGGGTTGAATCCATCACCGTTCTTTAGCCTACTCTACCACCCCAGTTCAGACATGTCTATATGCAAATCAGTCCGACCCTGTGCCTCATGGGAACAGTCCAACCCGAACTGCCAAGCCATGCCTTCCCTGGACCGGAAACAAACTTCCGAGGACCGGTTTCCGGCATTCCAGCCATCTTCAGCCCAGCTTGCTTGAATCCGTGGCAAAGTTAGCAAGGGACTCACGTCTGAGCATACCCTGCCACACATATGGCGGTCAAAAGCGGTACAAAAGGGGGTGGTAATGGACAGAGCATCTGAACCAATCAAGCACTCACACCCAGTAAAAAGATCTGGGTTTAATCCATCACCGGTCTTTAGCCCACTCTGCCACCCCAGTTCAGACATGGCTATATGCAAATCAGTCTGACCCTGTGCCTCATGGGAACATCCCAGTCCGGACTGCCAAGCCATGCCTTCCCTGGACCGGAAACAAGCTTCCGAGGACCGGTTTCTTGCATTCCAGCCATCTTCAGCCCGGCTTGCTTGAATCCAGTTGTAAAGTGAGCAAGGGACTCACGTCTGAGCATACCCTGCCACACTTATGGCGGCCAAAAGCGGTACAAAAGGGGGTGGTAATCGACGGAGCATCTGAACCAATCAAACACTCACACCCAGTCAAAGGATCTGGGTTTAATCCTTCACCGTTCTTTAGCCCACTCTACCACCCCAGTTCAGACATGGCTATATGCAAATCAGTCTACCCTGTCCCTCATGGGAACAGTCCAGCCCGAACTGCCAAGCCATGCCTTTCCTGGACCGGAAACAAACATCCGAGGGCAGGTTTCTGGCATTCCAACCATCTTCAGCCCAGCTTGCTTGAATCCGTGGCAAGTTAGCAAGGGACTCACGTCTGAGCATACCCTGCCACACATATGGCGGCCAAAAGCGGTACAAAAGGGGGTGGTAATGGACGGAGCATCTGAACCAATCAAACACTCACACCCAGTAAAAGGATCTGGGTTTAATCCATCACCGTTCTTTAGCCCACTCTGCCACCCCAGTTCAGACATGGCTATATGCAAATCAGT
The DNA here is from genome assembly GCF_964263255.1 of Lissotriton vulgaris. Classification (NCBI taxonomy): domain Eukaryota; kingdom Metazoa; phylum Chordata; class Amphibia; order Caudata; family Salamandridae; genus Lissotriton; species Lissotriton vulgaris. The sequence continues at coordinate 73,749 of NW_028253596.1, read as the reverse complement.
CTGACCCTGTGCCTCATGGGAACATCCCAGACCGAACTGCCAAGCCATGCCTTCCCTGGACCGGAAACAAGCTTCCGAGGACCGGTTTCTGGCATTCCAGCCATCTTCAGCCCGGTTTGCTTGAATCCAGTGGTAAAGTGAGCAAGGGACTCACGTCTGAGCATACCCTGCCACACTTATGGCGGCCAAAAGCGGTACAAAAGGGGGTGGTAATCGACGGAGCATCTCAACTAATCAAACACTCACACCCAGTCAAAGGATCTGGGTTGAATCCATCACCGTTCTTTAGCCTACTCTACCACCCCAGTTCAGACATGTCTATATGCAAATCAGTCCGACCCTGTGCCTCATGGGAACAGTCCAACCCGAACTGCCAAGCCATGCCTTCCCTGGACCGGAAACAAACTTCCGAGGACCGGTTTCTGGCATTCCAGCCATCTTCAGCCCAGCTTGCTTGAATCCGTGGCAAAGTTAGCAAGGGACTCACGTCTGAGCATACCCTGCCACACATATGGCGGTCAAAAGCGGTACAAAAGGGGGTGGTAATGGACAGAGCATCTGAACCAATCAAGCACTCACACCCAGTCAAAGGATCTGGGTTTAATCCATCACCGTTCTTTAGCCGACTCTGCCACCCCAGTTCAGACATAGCTATATGCAAATCAGTCTGACCCTGTGCCTCATGGGAACAGTCCAGCCAGAACTGCCAAGCCATTCCTTCCCTGGACCGGAAACAAACTTCCGAGGACCGGTTTCCGGCATTCCAGCCATCTTCAGCCCAGCTTGCTTGAATCCGTGGCAAAGTTAGCAAGGGACTCACGTCTGAGCATACCCTGCCACACATATGGCGGTCAAAAGCGGTACAAAAGGGGGTGGTAATGGACAGAGCATCTGAACCAATCAAGCACTCACACCCAGTAAAAAGATCTGGGTTTAATCCATCACCGTTCTTTAGCCCACTCTGCCACCCCAGTTCAGACATGGCTATATGCAAATCAGTCTGACCCTGTGCCTCATGGGAATATCCCAGTCCGGACTGCCAAGCCATGCCTTCCCTGGACTGGAAACAAGCTTCCGAGGACCGGTTTCTTGCATTCCAGCCATCTTCAGCCCGGCTTGCTTGAATCCAGTTGTAAAGTGAGCAAGGGACTCACGTCTGAGCATACCCTGCCACACTTATGGCGGCCAAAAGCGGTACAAAAGGGGGTGGTAATCGACGGAGCATCTGAACCAATCAAACACTCACACCCAGTCAAAGGATCTGGGTTTAATCCTTCACCGTTCTTTAGCCCACTCTACCACCCCAGTTCAGACATGGCTATATGCAAATCAGTCTGACCCTGTCCCTCATGGGAACAGTCCAGCCCGAACTGCCAAGCCATGCCTTCCCTGGACCGGAAACAAACATCCGAGGGCAGGTTTCTGGCATTCCAACCATCTTCAGCCCAGCTTGCTTGAATCCGTGGCAAGTTAGCAAGGGACTCACGTCTGAGCATACCCTGCCACACATATGGCGGCCAAAAGCGGTACAAAAGGGGGTGGTAATGGACGGAGCATCTGAACCAATCAAACACTCACACCCAGTAAAAGGATCTGGGTTTAATCCATCACCGTTCTTTAGCCCACTCTGCCACCCCAGTTCAGACATGGCTATATGCAAATCAGTCTGACCCTGTGCCTCATGGGAACATCCCAGACCGAACTGCCAAGCCATGCCTTCCCTGGACCGGAAACAAGCTTCCGAGGACCGGTTTCTGGCATTCCAGCCATCTTCAGCCCGGTTTGCTTGAATCCAGTGGTAAAGTGAGCAAGGGACTCATGTCTGAGCATACCCTGCCACACTTATGGCGGCCAAAAGCGGTATAAAATGGGGTGGTAATCGACGGAGCATCTCAACTAATCAAACACTCACACCCAGTCAAAGCATCTGGGTTTAATCCATCACCGTTCTTTAGCCCACTCTACCACCCCAGTTCAGACATGGCTATATGCAAATCAGTCTGAGCCTGTCCCTCATGGGAACAGTCCAGCCCGAACTGCCAAGCCATGCCTTCCCTGGTCCGGAAACAAGCTTGCGAGGACCGGTTTCTGGCATTTCAGCCTTCTTCAGCCCGGCTTGCTTGAATCTAGTGGCAAAGTGAGCAAGGGACTCACGTCTGAGCATACCCTGCCACACTTATGGCGGCCAAAAGCGGAACAAAAGGGGGTGGTAATGGACGGAGCATCTGAACCAATCAAAAACTCACACCCAGTCAAAGGATCTGGGTTTAATCCATCACCTTTCTTTAGCCCACTCTGCCACCCCAGTTCAGACATGGCTATATGCAAATCAGTCTGACCCTGTGCCTCATGGGAACAGTCCAGCCCGAACTGCCAAGTCATGCCTTCCCTGGACCGGAAACAAGCTTCCGAAGACCGGTTTCTGGCATTCCAGCCATCTTCAGCCCGGCTTGCTTGAATCCAGTGGCAAAGTGAGCAAGGGACTCACGTCTGAGCATACCCTGCCACACTTATGGCGGCTAAAAGCGGTACAAAAGGGGGTGGTAATGGACGGAGCATCTGAACCAATCAAACACTCACACCCAGTCAAAGGATCTGGGTTTAATCCATCACCGTTCTTTAGCCCACTCTGCCACCCCAGTTCAGACATGGCTATATACAAATCAGTCTGACCCTGTGTCTCATGGGAACAGTCCATCCCGAACTGCCAAGCCATGCCTTCCCTGGACCAGAAACAAGCTTCCGAGGACCGGTTTCTAGCATTCCAGCCATCTTCAGCCCGGCTTGCTTGAATCCAGTGGCAAAGTGAGCAAGGGATCGCTCACTTGGGTCGTGACTTCAGCGTATTTTCAAAGTGTGAAATCTCACTATATAAATTTCAAATATCATATTTGTATAAACACTTTCACTAATATCCATTGTAAAATATTGTATGAACATTTCTGTATAGTTTATAATTATGTATACAATATTTCATGGGTGTGCGATGCGTAAGCGATGGGTGTGCACACCCAATGCCACTTTGTGTCAGCTGGAAAAGAAAGAATCTGAATGGTTAAATCATTTTCTTTCTGTAAGAGGGAGAATCCATCCTTGTGATATTCCTCTTACTATTTGGGGGTGATGCTAGCAACACCTGTTCTTTGTTGCTCACTACTTTTTTCCAGTTTTTGTCTGTTTTGATTTCTTTAAAAACATTATGGCGTCTGCTCATAGAGACATCGATCTATTGGATCTGGAGGAGGACGAGATCGTGGAGCCAGGTAAAAAAAGGGAGTGTTGTGTGGGCCTTTTTTTATGGTGCCAGAGGGTGAGAGGAAGGTGAATGCTTGCAAAGTGACTTGCACCATGTGTGAGCGGATTTTGTCACGGGGCTCAGACAAGAAATATTCATGCGGGACATCTAGCATGAAGAAACATCTTGAAACTCTCCATCCTGTACACTTGGCCAGAGAAGAGAGGAGAAGACAATTGAATGAAGCGACACAGCAAGACCTAAATGCCCCTTCTACTTCTGCTCAACAACCTCCTTCTGCACCAAGGCCCCATATTATTCCTGAACTGTTTTAAGTGGCCATAGTGTGCAAAAAGTGCATGGACGTTATTACGAGTTAATGTTATTTTTTTTATAATGTGCTCCAAAATGTCCTTTTCTTTGATTTTTGTTAAACAGCTTGTTTGCTGTTTTCAATCTTCTTTTGTTTAACACCTTCCATGCTTATGATAAGCTCATCTCGTCATGAGGTACAGTGGAGCATAACTGCCGTGGCCGGCCCACATGTGGTTAATTCCCCGTCGGTGTGGGGGTTCTATTGAAGTGGGCGGAGTCGTGACGAGCCCAGCTTGTCATGAGCACAGCTCTACTGTGCAGCATGACGAGCTGGGCGCATCACGAGCACCGCTCTGCCGCACGCGGCCCCTCCCCCCGCACCGCGGGGGAATTAGCCCCAGTGGAAGGGACTATAAAAAATCAAAAACACACAAAAAAATACATAAAAAAAGGTTCTTACAGAACCACATCTATTGGTTAAAAAAGGAAATATTTCCTGAATGATTGCATGAGAGCAAGGGCACTGTGTGGGTGATTATAGAACTGCAAAGGTACTGCATGTGTGATTGCATCAGTGCAGGTGTAATGCTTGGGTTATTCCATGAGTACATGGGTAGTGCTTCGGTGATTAGGACAGTGAATGGTTAGTGACTGGATGATTGCATGAGTACATGGGTACTGACTGGATGATTAGAGTACTACAAGAAGAATGCGTGGTGAATTTGCAAGTGCTTGGGTATTGACGGAGTAATTGGATAAGTACATAGTACTGGCTGGGTGATTGGAGGAGTGCATGGGGAGTGAGAGGGTGATTGCTGGACTGCATGGGTACTATCTGGCTAATTGAAGAAGCAAATGAGTAGTGTGTAGGTGGTTAGAGGACTGCAAGGGTAGTGCACAGGGCATTGTAGAAGTGCATGTGTTAACACTTTCGGTGCCCATGACGAGCTCAGCTCGTCATGAGGCACAGTGGCGCTGTGCTTTTGATGAGCTGAGCCCGTCATAACCGCCGCGGGACGCCTACGTGGGGATAATTCCCCTCCCCTGCGAGGCATTCCATTAAGTGGGTGGTGTCGTGACGAGCTCAGCTCGTCATGAGCACAGTGCCACCGTGCAACATGACGAGCCGAGCTCGTCACAAGCACTGTGGTGCCACGCGCACCCCCCCTCTCCCTTGTCGCGGGGGAATTAGCCCCACGGCAAAGGGGTTAGTGCCTGGGTCATTGCATGAGTGCATGGGTACTGACTGAATGATTAGAGTTCTACAAGGAGAGTGCATGGTGAATTTGCAAGTGCTTGGGTATTGGTGGAGTGATTGGATAAGTACATAGTATTGGCTGGGTGATTGGAGGAGTGCATGGGTAGTGAGAGGGTGATTGCTGGACTGCATGGGTACTACCTGGGTAATTGAAGGAGCGAATGAGTAGTGTGTAGGTGGTTAGAGGACTGCAAGGGTAGTGCACAGGGGATTGTATCAGTGCATGTGTTGACACTTTCGGTGCTCATGACGAGCTCAGCTTGTCATTAGGCACAGTGGCGCTGTGCTCATAACGAGCTGAGCTCGTCATAACCGCTGCGGAACGCCCACGCGGGGATAATTCCCCTCCTGTGCGGGGCGTTCCATTAAGTGGGTGGAGTCGTGACGAGCTCAGCTTGTCAGGAGCAACGGGCCACCGTGCAGCATGACGAGCCAAGCTCGTCTCAAGCACCGCGGCGCAGCGCGCGGCCCCCTCCCCCCGCATCGCGGGGGAATTAGCCTCGCAACGAAGGGGTTAGTGCCTGGGTCATTGCATGAGTACATGGGTACTGACTGAATGATTAGAGTACTACAAGAAGAGTGCATGGTGAATTTGCAAGTGCTTATGTATTGTCAGAGTGATTGGATAAGTACATAGTATTGGCTGGGTGATTGGAAGAGTGCATGGGGAGTGACAGGGTGATTGCTGGACTGCATGGGTACTACTTGGGGAATTGAAGGAGAGAATGAGTAGTGTTTAGTTGGTTAGAGGACTGCATGGGTAGTACACAGAGGATTATAGCAGTGCATGTGTTAGTGCCTGGGTCATTACATCAGGACATGGGTACTGACTGAATGATTAGAGTACTGCAAGGAGAGTGCATAGTAAATTTATAAGTGCTTCGGAATTGGTGGAGTGATTGGATGAGTACATAGTACTGGTTATACCAAAAACAAGAGAAGAAAATACCTTAAGACAACACTCCACTGAATGTGCATTAAACATTCAAATTCACACAGATGTCGATGATAATTCAAGTGTAGAAGTATGGATGAGTGTAGGGTCATTGATTCCCTCTTACTTCCAAGTTGCTCATGTTGTGGGACTTGAGTCACTGGGTGAAACATTATTAATTGTGCTCCGGGTGGCGCTGACACTACAACAGAGACTCACCCATTAGTTACTTCCTTGTCCAGCCCAGGACAAAAACACGCCCAAAGCCCGGGGGTCATTGTTTACACCCCTACGCTGGATTGGCATACGCCAGATCAGCCCACTCCGCTTATGCTTACAGGAGGGATGACAACGCTACATGTACTAGGTCTTCCCTGTAGTGCTCTCCTGATCACAGGTCTAGTTGTCAGCATGCCACAGCCACTCCCTCTGGGCTGGTTTACACCCACACCACACCCATCCAACACGGGCATCACAGGACATGTGACCCTGCCAATAAAAAGGGCCGGGCACACGTACTCGATGCCATTTCCACTCTCTATTTAGGTGTGTCCGTGTGGTTATTATTTTTATGCATGAGGGCCTAGGAACCTACCACATCACATTCCCCACTGCCGGAGGTGACATAATAGTATCCGCACCACGATATTCAATCATAAAGGGCTCATGACTTGAGGTGCACAGAGTTGGTGGCAGCCGAGGCACTTTGGCCGACACAGGCCTGCTGCAATGTGGCGATGACCTGAGGTACACAGAGTTGGTGACAGACGAGTCATTTTGGCCGACACGGGCCTACCGCCACGTGGTGATGACTTGAGGTACACAGAGTTGGTGGCAGCTGAGGGACTTTGGCCGACACGGGCCTCCCGCCACGTAGCGATGACTTGAGGTGCACAGAATTAGTGGCAGCCGAGCCATTTTTTGCAGACGCGGGCCTCCAGCCATGTGGCGATGACTTGAGCTGCACTGAGTTAGTGCCACCAGAGCTGAGCGGGTGTGCAGCCTGCGATGATGCGTAGGCCTCCATATGCCATCCTGGCAATCAATACCCGATTTGATTTGTGAGTTCAGCTGGACCGCGTGTACACCAAAGGCAGCGGGCTGTACAAACAAGACTCCTCGACATGGTGCAGCAGGATGCGCTAGGGGCCTATGCCGCGGAATTCAGGGATGGCTGAGGAGGTTGCTCCAGCCCCTGGTAGGCCATCTTGGAGACATGCCGGTGGCGGCAGGTCAGCATTGAGGTATGGGTGCGCAGAGTTGGGCAGTCATCGCTGGGCAGCGGACAAGTCTGGAGCCTAGGGCTGGGGTGCTTGCGGAAGATGTAGGAATCATGCACACTGCCTGGGAAGTTTGCGACAACACTAGTGTACAGGCCCCGCTGGTCCAGTTTTGCCTTCACATTGTTAGAATGCATGTGATTTCTGTTGCAGTGATTGTGAGCAGTGTCGAAAGGGGCACAAGTAGTACATGTGTGCAATCAATTGCCCCAACACGTATGGGAAACCTGCTATGGCGTGGTTACCTTGCTTGGTCTCCAGCTGTTCCTGCGCAGTCTGGGTGAAGTGAAGCTACAGGTGTATCAAGCTGAAACGAACCGTGATGCTTACAGGTATGATAAATCGCGCACAATGAGACCGTAACAGAAGTTCCTGTGGTCTTAACCCTCCTTATCTTTCCTCCAAAGGTTATGACCACAGAAATTTCTGTTACTCTCTTTTTGTGCAGGATTGATCATACCTGTAAGCATTCTGGTTTGTCCAAGTGCAATACATTGTACCATATGACGTTTGTGACCATACTAATGCTTGTCCATTGTCACCATTTATCCAACAGGTTTCTGAATACAGACTTTTGCAATATTGAAATGTATTGGGATTTCCAGGACGATCTACAGTTATTTAGATCCACAAGTTGCCCTGATGATGTTCCCCGTTTGGAATGTAACTCGTTGTTTGATGTTTTGGTGTTGTTAATTCATGTTTTTGTAATAAAGTACTGTTTTTCCACTACTGTTGACTATTGGACTTCATGACCTGGCGCACACCCATTTCAGAAACCACATTCTTGGATCTGGAGAAGAGAGGCGCAAGCCAACGGCTGGGGTTGGGGTTAGTTGCGCAAGAAGACTATCAATTGGGACAAGCGTCTGGTGCGGATACAGGGGCCCACCGTTTCTTTTGTGGACGTGCATCCAAAACATGTGTGAGGAAGTTTAATAGGATTGGCTGTACGTACCAGAGGCCAACAGGTGCAGCACAGCCAGCAGCTTTGTCTGCGGAGGGATGTTGGTTGTCCGCTGTGTTGGTACCGTCAGCCTGTGAAAATGTGGCAGTGTGCACCAACTTGAGAATGGGGCGATTATTCTTTTGCCACTTTTGCTGTGCTAAAGTGCTGATAACTTGGCGATAAGTTCCTACTGTTGGGTTATAGGGTGGCTCTAAAATGAGCCCTTGTGTTTATTAGGAGTTTGTTGTAGCTACATGCGAATCACAAAAAATGATCGACTTATCGTCAAGTTATCGGCACTTTAGGGCAGCAAAATTGGTGAAAGTATTATCGTTCCATTCTCAACCTGGTGCAAATTTCTGATATTGACAGTTTTCCAGCGATACCTTCCGCAAAAAACATTGCCACAGATGAGAGCGACAACTAACGCTAATGATATGCAGCGTAGGTGTTCCCGTGTAAAAAAACACAAAAACACCACTTCCCCATATTTTCAACGACCAGCCAAATCTGCGATGGGATCCAAAAACAGGTGATAAGACGCATTATCAGTAGGAACGTAACACCTGCCTTTTACTAGTGTAATGCAGAATAACTACCTACAGTATGAAAGGGAGCCAAGCCCAGAGCCATATCGGAAGACCAACACATGTCATGGAGTTACTGATCATGCAGCTTGGAGACCCAAGAGAGCCAAACACCCACTGCCACCACCCCTGGAATCCCCCCCCCCTGACTACCACCGAGGCAGCACAGAAGAGGACAGCGGAGGTTCTGAAAACCGCATGGCCCCTCAGCCACACAATAGCTGAATGTTGGGAGAGGTGGAAACCAAGTATGTGTGAAGTAAGCAAGTCTGCCATGAATAAGAATGCACACAATGCCAAGTGTGGCGCTGATGTGCTGGACAGACCTCACTATGCAGAGCACAGACCTCTCCATGTGGACATATACTGCTGGTGCTTGTAGTGTTGTAGACAGTGGACGCAACCATGTTACCTCAAGCATTGGGGAAGATCTCGGTCATGTAGGTGTGTCGTCCTCCCCTGTAAGTGTAAGCAGTGTGGGCTGGTACAACGTACACCACTCCAGCGTAGGAGTGTGAATAAATAGACCGGTGCTCTGGGCATGGTTCACTTCCGGGAAGGCCAATGCGTCAGCCAGGGTGGCAGCCCTCACCCTGCCACGGGGCCGCTGCCGTGACCGCTGGCCTCCTCGACCCAGGCCCCCTGTGAACCCAGCGGCACAGCACTGTGCACTTATGTCTGTGCTAACTACTGCCTTTGATCTACACTGCAGACAGCAGGGCTCACAATTCAGATCGAGTCGCGATTGCAGATGACGCAGTCCAGTAGGCAACAGACATTGTTCCCTGTGCGGCCCGCCCGGACAATGCATCATCGCTGGCTGTGCATACAATGAGTGCTTCAGGTGCCACTAACTGTGCAGCTCAAGTCAATGCCACATGGCTGTGGGCCCTTGCTGACCGCTTCCTCCGGCCTACACTATGGACAGCAGGGCTCACAATTCAGATTGAGTCGCAATTGTAGATGACGCAGTTCAGTAGTCAACAGACATTGCTACCAGTGCGGCCCCCCGGACTATGCATTAGAGCTGGCTGCGCACATGCTGAGAGCTTCAGGTGCCACTAACTCTGTGCATCTCAAGTCAATGCCACGTGGCTGTGGGCCCTTCCTGACTGCTGCCTCCGGCCTACACTGTGGACAGCAGGGCTCACAATTCAGATCGAGTCACGATTGAAGATGATGCAGTCCAGTAGGCAACAGACATTGCTACCAGTGCACCCTCCCGGACCATGCATTATAGCTGGCTGCGCACACGCTGAGTGCTTCAGATGCCACTAACTCTTTGCAGCTCAAGTCAATGCCACGTTGGTGTGGGCCCTTCCTGACCACTGCCTTCGGCCTACACTGCGGATAGCAGGGCTCACAATTCAAATCGAGTCGCGATCGCAGATGATGCAGTCCAGTAGGCAAAAGACATTGTGCTGCCCGCCCGGGCCACTAACTCAGTGCACCACAAGTCACCGCCATGTGGCCTTATGGAGGCAGAATTCATTAAGCAAAAGTACACCAGTTTCAGGCAATTGATCGTATGGAGCTTGAAACAGGTAAGCTGCCTCCATCAGATTGACAAAAAGGCTTAAAAGGAAGAGTTGTGTATTTACCTTTAGATTTTAACCAAAATATAGAAACTATTGGTGTGGAGAAAAAGGAAACTGAACCTGTAGTTATTCTAGTTAATGGTGTTCCTACGAAGAGTCAGAAAATATGGCAAGAATTAGTAGATGTCGGCAAAGTACAAAAGGCTACGTTAAATCTCACAAAAATCAATGTTTTCTACAAAAATGTGTATGTGGAAGAAGAAGAGATTGATTTAGTTGATGATAGCAAAATTTTAAGTTGCCAAATTGAAAAAGTGGACATCTCCAAAACTGAAGAAATTCATGAACAATATAGTGTACATCTTTTACATTCAAAGGAAGTGATTGGAAATACTATTGAATTATTCCAAATGAAGTAAGCGAAGGGAACTCCCATGAGTGTCTGGGAAAGAAGTGAAAAAGCATGACAATGGTGTGCCGTAGGAGTGCAAGTAATGCAACAGTGCAGCGCACACAAGTAAATAGGCTCAGAGGGAGGGAGGAGCAGCTGTTTCGCAATGTAACACACAGGGATGCTGCACATTTGCCACATGCAAGACATATCAAACATGAATCCCAAAGTCGCACACATCCTACCCTACCCCCAACAAGCCACATCACATTGCCTGAATGCAAGCAGATGACAAACTAACATTAGGGTTGAAAGCTCCTTTGCTGAACTATCAGGCAGCAGCACATCTATTGGCTACACATAATAACCCTTAGCAACTGACTTCTTCCCCCATTATGCTTAATGCCAGTTTCCTTAGCAACAGTTCATGGAACATTCAACTGAACTGAAAGGTCACAAGTTCACCATTTTTTCAAGTTCACCACACAATGTTGCAAATGCAAACAGCAGGTGTGGTTGACTTTGTAAAATATGACCTTATCCTTTCTACTGTACCTTTCAAACCATGGCACCTTTGCAAATGCCAAAAAGTGCATTTGTAAAAGAATTTGCAAATTACCACCAACTACAAGTTGGTGGTAATTTGCGATTTCTTAGTGTAAATTTGCAATACTTAATTGCTTCATTCATAGCATTTAAGGAATCGCAATTTGCGATTCCTTAAATGCTTACGCAATATTAAGGAATCGCAAAATTTGCGATTCCTTAATATTGCGATGGTTTTTACACGATACATTCCATTTTGACATGTTTTTGTCGAAAACGCTGCTTTTTAGCGATTCGTAGCATTTGCGACAAGAAAATGCTTTGATACATCTGCCCTAAAGTTCTTAAACAGCCAATCAATTCTCTACTTTCTTAAAAACAGCATCTTGTCCACGATTTTAGATACCTCTCATTCTACCAACTGACTACTTCAGCTACATACATCTTTTCATTACTTCCAGTCATCCCTTGAAGATGCTTTCAGTGTGGATTGTTGGGCACAGCTATGTTTTCTGGTGCAAAAGGTATGCTGATCGCAAAGGTATTGACAAAGACCTAGCTTTGCAAAATGTAGACATTAAATGGATTGGACAGAGAGTATTAAAGTGGCATCAAATGATGCCTTTGGTTAAAACCTTTTTGCATCTCCAACGCTCTGAACTCATGATTGTGCACTGTGGTGGCAATGACCTAGGCACATCGACTGGGGTAGGTCTGGAAAGGCTAATGAAGGACACCTTTGCAGAATTGTTGTTGCTTTTCGACCAAACTGTCTTCCTATACTCTAACATATGCCAAAGACAGAAATGGAACTGGTCCAATCAATTTTGTCATCAGATTGAGAAAGGTAGAAAAAATGTCAATAAAGCTGTTTCTCCTTACCTCAGAGACCATAGGATGGGCTCCATCCTTAACAACAATCTACGTTTCCATATGGATGGCATCTACAGAAATGATGGAGTGCACTTCACTGATCAAGGCAACAGAGTGTTTCTCAACAACCTGAATCTCTGCATCTGCTCTTACATGTAGCTACAGCAATCTCCCAATGAAAACAAGGGCTTGAGCCGCGCACCCATTGCGTTCACACTAGGGGGCCGCGCTGAGTGCCACGCTCGGTCGCGGCTCCAAACTTTGGTGAAAAAAAAATTGTCTACTTCCATTAATTTATATCCGCCCGGCAACCCCATCCCCGGGGCATCTCCAAATGTTTATTCTTTTTTTAAAAGGAGAGGGGCCGAGTGGAGTTTTTGACCCCAGGGACCAAATCCCCCAGGGCATGGCCACTCGTTGGGGACCGTGGTGGGAGACCCAATGCCCCCACGATCCTGCCGGCTCTCCACCTCCTACGGGTGCCGCCATTGCTCTTGATCAAGGGGAGCTGCTCACATGCAGCTCACATGCAGCAATCCTGCTTAGCTTCTTCAATGAAGCAAAGCAGAGTTTGCTATGGCAGGGCATGAGCCGCACTGCTCCCACCCTGCCATCAATCAATCAATCAATCATAACATTTTTATAGCGCGCTACTCACCCGGGAGGGTCTTTAAGGCGCTGGGGAGAGGGGTTCGTTACTGCTCGAAAAGCCAGGTCTTGAGTTGCTTCCTGAAGGAGAGATGGTCCTGTGTCTGCCGAAGGTGGATGGGAAGGGAGTTCCAGGTCTTGGCTGCCAGGTAGGAGAAGGTTCTTCCTCCGGCGGTGGCTCTGCGGATGCGTGGTACAACGGCGAGGGCGAGGCTGGTCGATCGTAGCTGGCTGGTGGGCGTGTAGAAGGTCAGGCGGCTGTTGAGGTACTTGGGGCCCATGTCGTGGAGAGCCTTGTGTGCGTGGGTGAGGAGTCTGAACGTGATCCTCTTGCTGACAGGGAGCCAGTGCAGGTCTCTCAGGTGGACGGAGATGTGGCTGTGTCGGGGGACGTCCAGGACGAGACGTGCGGAGGCGTTCTGGATGCGTTGGAGTCTTTTCTGAAGTTTGGCCGTGGTCCCGGCGTAGAGGGTGTTTCCGTAGTCCAGTCGGCTGGTGACGAGTGCCTGCGTGACCGTCTTCCTGGTTGCGGTGGGGATCCATCGGAAGATCTTTCGGAGCATGCGCAGGGTGTTGAAGCCCGATGATGAGATGGCGTTGACTTGTCTGGTCATCGAGAGGGAGGAGTCCAGGATGAAGCCCAGGTTACGTGCGTGGTCCGTTGGCTTGGGAGTGGTGCCCAGGGCAGGGGGCCACCAGGAGTTGTCCCAGGCGGAGGGCGATGATCCCAGGATGAGGACTTCCGTCTTGTCTGAGTTCAGTTTTAGGCGGCTGTTCTGCATCCACTCGGCGACGTCTTTCATCCCTTCAGGTAGGCTGGTTCTTGGTGAGGGAGAGGATCAGCTGGGTGTCGTCAGCGTAGGAGATGATGTTGAGGTTGTGTTGGTGTGCGATGGCTGCGAGGGGGCTCATGTAGACGTTGAAGAGGGTGGGGCTGAGTGATGATCCTTGTGGTACGCCGCAGATGACTTCTGTGGCCTCGGATCTGAACGGGGGAGGCGGACTCTCTGGGTTCTTCCGGCGAGGAACGAGATGATCCACACCAGTGCCTTCTCTTGGATTCTGATGTTGCTGAGGTGCTGCAGTAGGGTGCGGTGGCAGACAGTGTCGAACGCTGCGGAGAGGTCCAGGAGGATGAGGGCCGCTGTTTCCCCGTTGTCGAGCAGGGATCTGATGTCGTCAGTGGCTGCGATGAGGGCGGTCTCGGTGCTGTGGTTGGCTCGGAAGCCGGATTGTGAGTGGTCGAGGGATCCATTTGTCTTGAGGAAGGCGGCCAGCTGTCTGTTGACGATCTTCTCGATGACCTTGGCAGGAAAAGGGAGGAGCGAGATGGGGCGGAAGTTCTTGAGGTCGTGGGGTCAGCTGTTGGTTTCTTCAGGAGGGCGCTGAGCTCGGCGTGCTTCCAGCTCTCCGGGAAGGTGGCGGTGTTGAAGGAGTTGTTGATGATGTCCCGGAGTTGGGGTGTGATGATGGAGTCGGCCTTGTTGAAGACGTGGTGGGGGCAGGGGTCGGTAGGGGATCCGGAGTGGATGGTGTTCATCGTGCGGGTGGTGTCTTCAGTGCTGACCGGGGTCCAGGCGCAGAGGGTGGTGGTGGGGGGCGTTGGTTCGGTGGTTGGGTGCGTGGTAGTTGCGCTGAAGCTGTTGTGTATTTCGGCAATCTTGCGGTGGAAGAACGAGGCGAGAGAGTCGCAGAGGTCTTGCGAGGGAGTGATGTCGTTGTTTCCGGCGCTGGGGTTGGAGAGCTCTTTGATGATGCTGAAGAGTTCCTTGCTGTTGTGGGCGTTGTTGTCCAGTCGTTCTTTGAATGCTGTCTTCTTGGTGGTGCGGATCATCTGGTTGTGTTTTCGGGTGGCGTGCTTGAGGGCAGTCATGTTGTCTGTGGTTTGGTCATTGCACCAGGCTTTCTCGAGGGTGCGGCAGTTCTTCTTGGAGTTCTTAAGTTCGTTGGTGAACCAAGAGGCTTTCTTGCTGCCGGGTCTGTTGGGAGGGGTCTTCAGTGGTGCGAGGTCGTCTGCGCAGTTGGTGATCCACTGTGTGAGGTTGCTGGCTGCTTCGTTGGGGTCCGTTGTGCTGGCGGGAGGGTTCTGGCTGAGGAAGGCGGTGAGCTGGTCGGCGGTGATCTTGTTCCAGCTCCTGCGAGGAACCTGTTGTGGGTGGTGGTGGGTTGTAGTTTTTCTGAAGCTGAAGTGGACGCAGCTGTGGTCAGTCCAATGAAGTCCGGTGGAGTGGCTGAAGGAGATGTACTTGCTGGAGGAGAAGACTGGGTCAAGCGTGTGGCCGGCGTAGTGGGTGGGGGTGTTCACCAGTTGCTTGAGTCCGAGGTTGGCGAGGTTGTCCAGCAGGGTGGAGGTGTTGCTGTCCTTGTTGTTCTCCAGGTGGAAGTTGCCATAACAAACAGCAGTGTCCCGGGGTGCCCACCCCGGGACATTGCAGGAGCCCCTCCACGCATTTTTTTGTTTCAGCCCTTCGGAGGTGGCAGTCCCCGGGTCGGCGGGCGGCCTCTGCGGACCCTGCAAATTATTTGCTGAGTGCTCCTGGCACCTGGCCCACCCAGGGACTTTGAAAAATGAAGAGCAGAAACCCCCACTTTTTTTTTTTTCATGGCAGAAGTCGCGCACCACAGTTATCTTATGACTAGGTAACCGAGTCACAAAATGGTTTGGAGTGTTGGCAGCCAATCAGAGTGTAGCTCGTGCCCGGGAGGGTGCACAAACCCTCCTCAGGTGCTCAGATATCAAAACTTTCTTTTTCTAATTTCTCAGCAACTACTGAATGGATTTAAACCATTTAACAAAAGGGCTCTTTCTGAAGCAAGGGCTACCTTGTTGCCAAATTTGGTGTAATTCCGTTCAGCAGTTCGGGATGTAGCTTTGTCTAAAATTTCCTATGGAGGACAGATATCGAACCCCTTCTTTTTAGGTCAAGCCTTCGCAGTGTGCATGCGCTACAAAGGAAAACAACCTTTTCCGAGCGTTTAGGCTTTTTAGCCTAGCACGTGCACGCATTCCATTGCCTTCAATGGCAACGCGTGCATGTCAGGAGATTGACTTGCGGGGGCGCGCGGCCCATCTGGTCGCATTTATCGCTCCCACAAGTGAATCCCTCCCCCCTGCTGCTGCGGGAGCGCTTTTTTCTTGTTTCCACTTCTGTCTTTTTGCTGCGATCAGCTGTAATCGCAAAAACAACAGTTGATGGACAGAATGCAGAACAATGTCATACCTTCACCCCAGTACAGAGATCTGGGACTAAATCCATCGTTTTTTTAAACTCCACACCACCCCAGTTCAGACATGGCCATATGCAGATCAGCCTTGACCCTGTGCCTCATGGGAACAGTCCAGCCCGAACTGCCAAGCCATGTCTTTCCTGGACCGAAATCAAGCATCCTAGGACCGGTTTCTGGCTATCAGCCGTCTTCAACCAGGATAGCTTGCCTCCAGTAGTGTGGAGAGCATAGAACTCACGTCTGAGCATACCCATCCCACTCGGGGTGACAAATGCAAAAACAACAGTTGATGGACAGAATGCACAACAATGTCATACATTCACCCCAGTACAGAGATCTGGGCCTAAATCCATCGTTTTTTTGCACTCCACACCACCCCAGTTCAGACATGGCTGGGTTCAAACTGGAATGGCATGGTGAGCAAAAAAAACGATGGATTTAGGCCCAGATCTCTGTACTGGGGTGAATGTATGACATTGTGCTATGTTCTGTCCATCACCTGTTATTTTTGCATTTGTCACCCCGAGGGGCACGGGTATGGTCAGACGTGAGTCCCGTGCTCTCCATCTCACTGGAATCAAGCTATCCAGGCTGATGAGGGCTGAAAGCCTGTAACCGGTCCTTGGATGCTTGTTTCCAGTCCAGGGAGGACCTGGCTTGGCAATTCGGGCTGGACTGTTCCCATGGGGCATAGGGTCAAGACTGATTTGCATATGGCTGGGTTCAAACTGGAATGGCATGGTGAGCAAAAAAACGATGGATTTAGGCCCAGATCTCTGTACTGGGGTGAATGTATGACATTGTTCTGCATTCTGTCCATCACCTGTTATTTTTGCATTTGTCACCCGAGTGGGACGGGTATGCTCAGACGTGAGTCCCGTGCTCTCCATGCCACTGGAATCAAGCTATCCAGACTGATGAGGGCTGAAAGCCCGAAACCGGTCCTTGGATGCTTGTTTCCAGTCCAGAGAGGACCTTGCTTGGCAATTCGGGCTGGACTGTTCCCATGGGTCACAGGGTCAAGACTGATTTGCATATGGCCATGTCTGAACTGGGGTGGCTTGGTGAGCAAAATAACGATGGATTAAACCCAGATCTGTGACTGGGGGTGAATGTTTTGCCATTGTGCAACATTCCGTCCATCATCTTGTGTGTTTTGCTGTTCACCCTATGTGGGAAGGGTATGCCCAGACGTGGGTCCCTTCCTCACTAAGCCACTGGAGTCAAGCTATCCTGGCTGAAGACGGCTGATAGCCAGACACCGGTCCTAGGATGCTTGATTCCGGTCCAGGAAAGACATGGCTTGGCAGTTAAGTCTGGACTGTTCCCATGAGGCACAGGGTCAAGACTGATTTGCATATTGCCATGTCTGAACTGGGGTGGCTTGGTAAGCAAAATAATGATGGATTAAACCAAGATCTGTGACTGGGGTGAATGTTTTGCCATTGTGCAACTTTCCGTCCATCATCTTGTGTGTTTTGCGATCAGCTGTAATGACAGAAGTGGATGCCTGCTTGTTTGGCTTGTCTGAGTCTGCCTTTTCTCAGACGCGGCAACCGGCATGATTAGCATTTAGATGCTGCTCACGTGAAGTCATGCACATGCCGAACGGCATTCCCCGAGGCTATTTAACAGTATGACGGACAGGGCCCTACTTCCCTCGTTGAGACAGTCTTACGAGAAGTGCGGTGAGTGTCAACAAATTCCTTTTGTCTCTCGGATGGCTTGCGGTGTTAATTAAATCGGTCCAGTTTACTGACAACCGATGCTCTTTTTAATTTCAGAAGGACATGTGCATTGTGGCAAAATGTGGCACCTGCAGAATTGCAAAATATGTCCCAAATGACAGTACAAAAGGAGGTGAATAACCACACTGCATCCTAACTGTATATTCATGTCCCTCGATTATGCCGCTCCGTGGTGTGTAGCTGGTATGATCCTCGGCAGGAAAGTGGGCCAGTGGGTGGCAGGTATGGCTTCAAAACACAGGTTTAGAAAAGTCCCCATGGTTAAGTGTTGAGTGTGGGCGTGCCTGCAATAATTCATTTATATAGTTTAGGGGTTGTTAATATTAGAGTTACAAAGTGTGTACTGTCACAACTCTTAACTTTACACTGCATTAGTCTCACGGCAGAAAACACATTGTCCTATTCAACCCATAAAGAATTAGAAACATGCAGCCAGTCCTATGGCAACACTTAGAAAGATGCAATCCGGTTCACCAGCGGATCCAGCATCCCCACAAATCATATCTAAAATTGAACCAAGTCTCATTCCCAACCTAACCAAAATCCTAAATTTATCATTAGCACAGTCCACAGTACCTTCTCATTGGAAGGAAGCTGTGGTTAGGCCAATCATGAAAAAACCTACTGCTAATCCTAACCAACTATCAAACTACAGGCCTATTTCACTGCTCCCCTTGTTTGCGAAAGTAATAGAGTCAATGATCAATAAGAAATTATCAAATCACCTAGAGAACAACGAAATCCTCGACCCGTCACAATCAGGCTGCCAATCCTATCACAGCACGGAAACGGCCCTAGTGGAGATTGTCGATAACATCAGGCTCTCCCTAGAGGACAGACAGTCCGCCATCCTAATTCTGTTATATTTATCGGCGGCCTTCGACACCATATCTCATACCATCCTTTGGAGCACCTTTGGGAATGTGGTGTTGAGGGCCCCACTCTACAGTGGATTAAAAGCTATCTCTCGGATCGGTCTTTCAAGGTTAAAATTGACGTATTCTCTTCCAAAAGTAAGGCCATCGACAAGGGCGTCCCCCAAGGATCAATCTTTAGCCCTACGCTCTTTAATCTATATATGTCACCCCTGGCTAAAATAATCAGACCCCCCTGCTGCAGCGGGAGCGCTTTTTTCTTGTTTCCACTTCTGTCTTTTTGCTGCGATCAGCTGTAATCGCAAAAACAACAGTTGATGGACAGAATGCAGAACAATGTCATACATTCACCCCAGTACAGAGATCTGGGCCTAAATCCATCGTTTTTTTGCACTCCACACCACCCCAGTTCAGACATGGCCATATGCAGATCAGCCTTGACCCTGTGCCTCATGGGAACAGTCCAGCCCGAACTGCTAAGCCATGTCTTTCCTGGACCGGAATCAAGCATCCTAGGACCGGTTTCTGGCTATCAGCCGTCTTCAAGCAGGATAGCTTGTCTCCAGTAGTGTGGAGAGCATGGGACTCACGTCTGAGCATACCATCCCACTCAGGGTGACAAATGCAAAAACAACAGTTGATGGACAGAATGCAGAACAATGTCATGTATGACATTGTTCTATGTTCTGTCCATCACCTGTTATTTTTGCATTTGTCACCCGAGTGGGACGGGTATGATCAGACGTGAGTCCCGTGCTCTCCATGCCACTGGAATCAAGCTATCCAGGCTGATGAGGGCTGAAAGCCCGAAACCGGTCCTTGGATGCTTGTTTCCAGTCCAGGGAGGACCTGGCTTGGCAATTCGGGCTGGACTGTTCCCATGGGGCACAGGATCAAGACTGATTTGCATATGGCTGGGTTCAAACTGGAATGGCATGGTGAGCAAAAAAACGATGGATTTAGGCCCAGATCTCTGCACTGGGGTGAATGTATGACATTGTTCTGCATTCTGTTCATCACCTGTTATTTTTGCATTTGTCACCCGAGTGGGACGGGTATGGTCAGACGCGAGTCCCGTGCTCTCCATGCCACTGGAATCAAGCTATCCAGACTGATGAGGGCTGAAAGCCCGAAACCGGTCCTTGGATGCTTGTTTCCAGTCCAGAGAGGACCTGGCTTGGCAATTCGGGCTGGACTGTTCCCATGGGGCACAGGGTCAAGACTGATTTGCATATGGCCATGTCTGAACTGGGTTGGCTTGGTGAGCAAAATAACGATGGATTAAACCCAGATCTGTGACTGGGGGTGAATGTTTTGCCATTGTGCAACAGTCCGTCCATCATCTTGTGTGTTTTGCTGTTCACCCTATGTGGGAAGGGTATGCCCAGATGTGGGTCCCTTGCTCACTAAGCCACTGGAGTCAAGCTATCCTGGCTGAAGACGGCTGATAGCCAGAAACCGGTCCTAGGATGCTTGATTCCGGTCCAGGAAAGACATGGCTTGGCAGTTAAGGCTGGACTGGTCCCATGAGGCACAGGGTCAAGATTGATTTGCATATGGCCATGTCTGAACTGGGGTGGCTTGGTGAGCAAAATAACGATGGATTAAACCAAGATCTGTGACTGGGGGTGAATGTTTTGCCATTGTGCAACTTTCCGTCCATCATCTTGTGTGTTTTGCGATCAGCTGTAATGACAGAAGTGGATGCCTGCTTGTTTGGCTTGTCTGAGTCTGCCTTTTCTCAGATGCGGCAACCGGCATGATTAGCATTTAGATGCTGCTCACGTGAAGTCATGCACATGGCGAACGGCATTCCCCGAGGCTATTTAACAGTATGACGGACAGGGCCCTACTTCCCTCATTGAGACAGTCTTACGAGAAGTGCGGTGAGTGTCAACAAATTCCTTTTGTCTCTCGGATGGCTTGCGGTGTTAATTATTCAACCCATACAGAATTAGAAACATGCAGCCAGACCTATGGCAACACTTAGAAAGATGCCATCCGGTTCATCCACGGATCCAGCATCCCCACAAATCATATCTAAAATTGAACCAAGTCTCATTCCCAACCTAACCAAAATCCTAAATTTATCATTATCACAGTCCACAGTACCTTCTCATTGGAAGGAAGCTGTGGTTAGGCCAATCATGAAAAAACCTACTGCTAATCCTAACCAACTATCAAACTACAGGCCTATTTCACTGCTCCCCTTGTTTGCGAAAGTAATAGAGTCAATGATCAATAAGCAATTATCAAATCACCTAGAGAACAACAAAATCCTCGACCCGTCACAATCAGTCTTCCAATCCCATCACAGCACGGAAACGGCCCTAGTGGAGATTGTCGATAACATCAGGCTCTCCCTAGAACAATCAGAGCACATGGCTTCGAAACTGTGTCTTACGCTGACGACACACAGATATTGATCACTCTGGGCCCGATTATATCAATACACAGCACAATTGTATACAATGCATGATAACCATAAATGACTGGATGTCCAAAAATCATCTCCTACTCAATGCGAGCAAGACAGAGATTCTGCTCTTTGGTGATGCTCAAAACATGTGGTCCTCTGACTGGTGGCCACCCTCATTAGGGTCATGCCCCTCACCCAAGTTAGCTGTCCGCAACTTAGGAGTCACAATGGACAACAAACTCTCGATGGCCGACCACGTCAATACCGTTACGAGGACATGCTATGGCGTAATGAGATCCCTCAGGAACATTTTTAAGTTGATTCCACTTCACTCCCGCCTACCCCTCGTTCAGGGATTAATTATAAATCGCCTTGATTATGGAAATGCGCTGCTTGCGTCCATAACTGATAAGCTCATATCTAAACTCCAAGTACTGCAGAACACCGCAGCCAAGCTGGTATTAAACCTCCCCCCACGATCACCATCGGCTCCCAGCCTAAAGACTCTTCTTTGGCTCCCTATCAAAAAGAGAATCAACTTTAAGATATGCTGCCTAGTACATAAGACAGTCGACAATAATGGCCCAACCTATTTGGAAAAGAAACTGACTAAATATCAGCCAGAAAGAGCACTCTGTTTGGCCAGCAAGCACCTTCTGATCGTCCGTAAGGTCCGCACGGTCGAAAACGGCCGTAGGTCCTTCTCTAGAACCGCGCCAGAGCTATGGAATGCATTACCCCTGCAGATACATCTTGAAACAAACCACAAATCATTTTGCAAAGCCCTAAAAATTTGGCTTTTTTAAACTCTCTGTCCTGACTGGCTTTCAGCTAGCGCTATGAGACCTATGGGTGAGATAGGCGCTTAACAAAAACCAATACATACATACATACATTGACCTTGTCAGCTGTAGAATCTGCAGGCCGCTGCCCCGGCTCTGCGGCATCAGGCAGACTGTCCTCCGAGTCTGAGGCTGTATTTTTACACCTGGTTATTGTTTTATAACATGTTTCCAAGTTAGCGGTGCAGTTGTTTTGTTCACTCTCCTCCTAACTATGCAGCAAGTTTCACCCTAATCTTATTGGGTGAACTAGCCATGCGTCATAATGCATCCCTGAAATGTGTAGAGCTTCCGCTCCTCCTCCGGGTCATTCGAGCCCCTGCTGTTCATTCCTGTCATTCCTGCTCTGCGCCTTTGTGATTAGAAATAAATCATTTAAATATCATATTTATCTCAATGGTCTTTATTAACCATGACACATCAAATGGCGACAAGGATGGGATGAGAGAGTTAAGAAAAGGCCCACAGTGTCAGTGTAGTGACGTTTCATTCAACAACTTCAGATAAAGTCTAAAAGGCAAGTGAGATTTATTTGTCTATTGTGGGGTGATTCTTTAGCACTAATTCTTTTTAATATCTATTCTTCATGGTGCTACATATGATCGTCTTTTCGACAAGAGCATAATATTCATTCACGTTCCAATCGTCGATTCGACGAGAGAACATTTATTCGAATGGGGCAACAGTCAAGTTTCAGGAAGCAGTTGTTCAGGCAAGTTACGAAATTCACACATTTTGCCTTTTGAAGTTTCTTATACTAAAAGTGGCTCTGTATCTTTTTGCATGTGGCGTCGTTGGAATTTGGCAGTTGGCGGTCTTCAACGGCGTGAGCGATCAGCTGTGAAGGTTGACAGTTCAGTCACAGCTGCAACTGTCAAAAGATAGCGTCATCACCAACATGTAAAACGTGAGCACGTTCTGAGCTACGTGACTCCATTTTGTTGTAGAATCGGTTGTGCGCGCCGATAGAGTTTCCTCACACAGCTTCATAACGTGAGAGGAACTCTTAATTGTTAAACAGAGGTAACGTAAGAAATTCAATTCAGTATACAATAGGATTGGAACAATAACTATTTTCTGGATAATCTACAAGGGGATTGTGAACAAATTATTTTTTCTAGCAAATGCTATACATCATTACGTGTTAAAGTCTAATTTAATGAGTCATTTTGAAAGCTTTCTTTGTCAATGTCGATTTCTTTAACAATGGATAGCAATATCCTGTTAAATTACATTTAGAAAATATATATATATTTTTTTCTCTTCAACATAAAAGTAAAATACTGTAGTGTTCAGAGGGAAGCTCATATGGTCAGTGTTGTCTTCATATTGCTAATACCATCCTAATTAGTTTGCTTGAGGAAAGAAGCAACAGAAGATTTTTTCTATTTCATTCTATTTATTTGAATTCACACTATAAGAAAGTAAAAGAGGTTATTATTAGTGTATTGTATTGTAAACATTTCAGTCAAAATAGCTTTTTATATTAAAAAAGAAGCGAAGGGGGAGAATTCAGAAATGTCAAGTAACACTAATATCAATGCTCCGGCTGCATTTTTAATTGAACCAGGTAAGCCAGTTATGAAGTGGAAAAACTGGTTAAGGGCATTTGAAAATTACTTAGTTGCGATAGATGGAAAGAAATATGATCCGGAAAGGAAGAAAGCCATTTTATTTGGATTGTTAGGTGCAGCCGGGCAGGAGATTTTTGACAGTTTGCCGGAGTATGAAGAGCCTCCTGGACAGTTTGTTCCTAGAGACGAATACCAAGAAGCTTTAAAACGTTTAGAGGGACAGATTGGAGAGGAGCCTAACATTATGATAGGCCATCATCATTTTGCTATGCGCAAACAGTTGGAAAATCAAGCAATTGAAGAATACATTGGTGCTTTACGTGTGTTGGCTAGAAAATGTGAATATAATGACATGGTCGATATTTATATTAGGGACCAGTTTGTTTTTTATTGCTTTGAAAAAAAGATTCAAGAGAGACTCTTATCTTGCAGAAATTCTTCTCTACAAGAAAATATCGACATAGCTAAAGGTATTGAGAGATCACTTGAGACTTCAAAAGTTCTATCATCTGATAAGAATTCACGACAGGAAGTATACTATGTTCATGATCATAAGAAAAGCAATATGTCCTATGTTAGGAAAATTAGAGATGGTAAAGGTGCAGATTCAAGTATTTTTTTTTGTTTTAGATGTGGCTCAAAGAACCATAAGGCGGATTTTCAGGGGTGTCCAGCACATGGAAGAAAATGCACTAAATGCATGAAGGTAGGACACTTCGCAAGTGTTTGCAATAATTTCAGACCACAAAAATTCCAGAAAGTTAAGGTCAGTTCTGTAAATGACTTTGAAGAAGATATGTGTTCTAATATAGTGTTAGTTGTAGAAGACCCATCGGATAACAATTCAATTTCAATTTTATTAAATATGTTTTGGAACTCCGTAAAGATCCACATATTATACACTTACAAACATAATATAAAATTCAGAACGTATATAACAACTCATGCAGGCAGTAATAATACAAAAGCAATATACCATTCTATTAATAAAGCTCTAAAAAACATTTAAAAAAATTAAAAATTTTGTTACAAAAAATTCCATTTGGGGGACTAAGGATAGCATCCAACAAGGCTGTTACGGAAGAAATACCAAACTGGATACAAGCCGGTTTTATCCAGAGGCGACGGTAAGTCAATAATGCCAGACAAACTAGCAGGACGTGTTTGGAATCTTGAATTGCAAGGTTACAGTAATTGCATACATTAGATATGCCATACCATTTGGCCAACAACTTGTTCAGGGGGAGCAAGTCCTGCCTGAGAAGTAGCCAAAAGCGGCGTAAGCCATGGGGGATGTTCCATGACAGGTAGGGTTGTATTTGTCTAATTGTATAGGAATCAACAACTTGTATGGCCCCCTTTTTTTGTGTTATTAAATTCCTATCCCTCTCGTAACTTAGCTTCCATGAAGCTTGTTTTAGTTGTAATTTTAATTGGTTCATGGAAAGCTCTAGGATGGATGCTTCCTCCAAATCCAAGAGAGTGATGGCTCGCCTATAGTTCTTTATTAGGATCGAGTATTCATTTAGTGGGCCCATCAACTCTTTTGTAATAAGAGATCTGAGGGTAGTTGGCTTTCCTTTGATCAGACTAATAACCCAGCGAATCACTCCTGCAAGTCCCTGAGCCCAGCTACTCCTAAGGCCGAGTTCTAAACGCAGGGTTGCGGCACTACAACTGTTATTAACCGAGGATAAATTTCTCAATAGGGAGCCCTCCACTGTATCTAGGAAGCCCCATTCCGCTAGGTCAATTAATTCAACCCCATAGAGCAGAGTCGGGGGGACTTTTGCCCGAAAGGCCTCTAACAAGTGAACAAAGTGTCTCTGGCCTGTTGATTTATAAAGTGCTCTTAGGCCTTTACCCTGTGACTTTGCTTTTCGGGAGCTGCTTTCAATATGTGATTTGTTGCCTAAACTACTAGTGACTACCATACCTAAAAAGACATACGATTTTACTCTTTCTAATTTCTGACCTCCCAATTCCCAACTAATGTGGTCCAACTTTAGTTTATTTCGTCCTTCCAAGCACATTATCTTACTTTTAGAAATGTTTATTTTCAGAAAGTGCTCTTCGGAGAAGGTGTGTAGTGCATGTAGACAATTATTAAGACCCTTAGGGGTGAGGTCTAAGATTAAAATGTCGTCAGCATACATTAGGCAGGGGATGTATCTTTCGCCTAAGCGTGGTGCAATTCCTACACATGTCGATAAAGTGAGGGGAAGGTCGCTAACATAAAGGGAAAATAAGAGGGGAGCTAATAGGCAGCCCTGTTTGAGGCCATTTGCAGATGGAATGAGCCGGGAGAGACCTCTTTCTCCTCCCAACAGTACCTTACACCATGTGTTATCATGCAGATCCTGTACCAAGCGTAAGAGACTATGTGGCATTCCTAAGTTGTGTAGCTTTCTCCACAATACCTGACGGTCGACCTTATCAAAGGCCGTGGAGAAATCTATGAAGGCCACATAGACTCTCCCTTTCCTTGCTCTTATGTACTTGTCAACTATTACCTGGAGGGCAGTTAGATTATCCATGGTCCCGTGGTTTTTTCTAAAGCCTGTCTGTTCGAGTGGAAGGATATTTGCAGATTCAACCCATGCATTTATCCGTTTAAGCAGGCATCTAGTAAAAACTTTGCCGATTGCATCCAACATTGCAATCTGGCGATAGTTCTGGGGGAGGAGACGATCACCCTTTTTGAACAATGGGACCAGGATGCTTCCCTTCCAGGAGGGTAGAACCTTTCCGCTTAATAGGCAGGAATTAAAGATAGGGCACAAGAGCTTGCTCCATTTGACCCTGTTCTGCTTTAACACATTGATTGGAACTTCATCGGGGCCCATAGCCCCTGAACGTCTCATTTCCCCAATGGCGAGATCTATGTCTTTTTCTGAAAAAGACTCTACCGGCGGGCTTGTGACTATTAACCGTACCTGGGGTGAAACTGTGTGGTTACTGGCATAGAGATTTGAGACAAAATCCCTCCATGTATGTTCCTCGATAGGGATGGGAAGCGGACTGGTTCTCGTTCCGCACCCTTCACCTATAAGGGACCAAAATTGTCTCATTTCTCCATTAGTTGCTGCTTCCCTTATTTTTACCCAGATGGTGTCCTCTTTTTCTTTGCGAAGAGCATATAAGAGTCGTCTCCTTCTCCTTTTTAGTGTTGTTATTTGTCGGGATATATCCTCAGTTCTATTTAAATATTGGGCCCTTATAAGTTTATTCAGATCTACGTTAAGCAGTTTCAGGGGACAGGGGATTGTTTTGGTGGACTTTTTCTTGTTCTGTTTTTGAGCCCCTGTTATTATCGAGTTCAAAAATAGGGAAAAGAGCTCGTTTTCGCGACCATACCATGAGGGGAGCTCAGAGATTGCTATATCTAGCTTATCCTCCAGGTAACGATGAGCCCTTGCGTTCCAATAGCATCTTCCAGAACTGTTACCAAAATTTATTTGGTTACTATTCAAGGTCCATTGGTCACATTTAGGAGGGTGTACATTCATCGAGATGGAAAGGATTTTATGATCGCTGAATATGGTTTCGATTACGGCGATATCCTTTAGTAACTCAAATGAATGAGACCCTATTATAACATAATCAAGAATCGATTCCCCTTGATACGATTTGTGAGTGAAATTTGCTGGGGAGTCCGAGGGGAGACGCCCGTTTGCGATTATCCCATCGGATTCTGCCAACTCATTTAATAATAGTTTACCCCGTTTATTTGTTAATATACTTTCAGGGAACGTTGCTCGGGGAATATGGAGTGTTTCTTCTCTTATTTTGTCAGAAAATAGATTTAAGCTAAAGTTGGAGATCTTACAGTTCAAGTCCCCAATTAGGATGATAACCGTTCTGGGATCTTTCTCCTTAATACTCTGTATATGGAGGAAGATTTTATTTAAAATTGTATTAAAACCTGTTTCAGGTGGAATGTAAGCGTTTATCAAGGCCAGGCGGTTTCCAGCTAAGAGGTTGCCTGACCCAAACAAAGTTACTACCTGGAAAAGTTTACTCGAGTCCAAGAAGTGGTCATAGTCCCAGTTTATACGGTTTGATAGAAGGCAAGCTATACCCCCACTGGCGTGGCCTTTTTTATTCGCAGTGGCGCTGCCTTCCAGTACAATATAGTCCTTCCCTATTTGGATATTTCCATTGCACCATGTCTCCTGGAGGCATATAATATTTGCCTCTAGCGACAAAAGAAATTGTATTTTCTCCGGATTATTTTTTAGGCCTGCTGAGTTCCACGATATTATGGATAGATCCGTGCTAAAGGAACTGATTGGATAATGGTTTACCCGAAGATTTGTCGGCCAATACTTTGGGGAGCCAATTCCACTGATCCTTTTCCTCTCTAGGAGTAGTTTGATAAGTTAAAAAAGAGGATTGAGCATAGGATACCACACGCGAGTCATTGGACTTGCTTATTTTTAATTCTTTGATTTCACCCAAATTATTTATGTTGCCTGTTGCAGCTAGCAGCAGGGAGGAGGGTGGATTCTGTTGGTTTAGCGCTTTGGCGGCATTATTCCGACTGGATGGCAATAATACAGGAATTACATCTATTCCTCTACTCTGGAGGTCTTCAGCCCGTTGTAGGATGAGGTTAGCTACTAATTTAGAATGAAACTTCACCCTCGTAACCGTCCCCACTTCAGACTTTTGTTGCAGAACTAAGTCTAGGTCGGCTGATTGGATAAGTTTCAGATTGGCAGATTCTTGGAAGTATTTCAACAAGAGGGATCTGTTCAGGATACAGTCGGCTTCGAAAAGGGGAAAGAATTCTACCCATACAGTATCTATATTATTTTTCATGTATTCTTTACCAGGGATAACCTTTGTAGGTGCGTCCATGGGGGCAGTTATAACAGGATTGAATGATGAACTTTTTTGAGCGGGAAGATTTTGCTCATGCCTTAATGAAATTGGTTTAACTGCTTCTTGGTTCATGGAACCTTGGGGGGAGCACCCTGAGCGGTTACTCCCTGGAAGGCAGGTGCAAAGGGATTAAGTGCAATTGTTGCTTGGGTAAGTGGCTTTTGAACCTGACCTGGGGAGGACGATTTGTGTGCCACTTTTGTATCCTTAGTATTGTTGCTTTGTTGACCAAAGGTGAATATGTTAGCAATTGCTGACAAGGGGGATGTATGGGTAGATAAGAAGGGAGACGTTGCCTTGGATGTTAAGGCAATATTTTCTTTGGCTGACATATTGGCTGGGTTTTTATTTTTTCCCACTGCCATCTGTACTTGGGGTGTCGCTTCCGGATAGGGAGAGTTTAAGTGTTTCCTGAATAGAATTTTCCTCCGCCTATTTTTATCTATCCGTCTTAACAGTTTCCTCTTGTGCTTTCCGTTCTTTTTTATTGGCACAATTTTCCCTCTATTATCAGTTTCCCCCTGAATAGCTTCCTCCTCTATGTCCCCGTCCCCCTTCTGCTTCTTAAAAATTGGGAACAGATCATTTCCAGTTTTTAGCGGGGTTTCCCCATGAAGTTTTATTTCAAAATCGTTATTTGCTGAGCCATTTAAACTGGATGATGACTGGGGAACACTTATTTTCTCTTGTGCTATTTTTGAAGTAATTATAGCTACTGGGGAATGACCATTTATACCTATCTTATCTGAGGCCGTGGAAGGGGAGGAGGGCCCCTCCCCGTCCACTTCCTTCTCTTTTTGGGTCCTCAGCAGGACTTTTAAAATTTGAGTCACTGTATCAAGCACACAATCAGATCCCCCCACAAATTTTTCCAATAAATGTAAGATAGAAGCCAATAAGTGTTCTAACATGTGGAGGGAGTCAGAAAACGGTTTGTCGGGCCCCTTACATTGGAAGGTATTTATTCCGGTCAAATTTAAATTAGGACTAGAGGAAAAATGAGAGTGTGAGGTTTTGGATGGAGTACTACTGTAAAGATGTAAGCCGGCATGGTTTGACATTAGCGGGGTGTTCTGGGGTAGCTCAACTTTTGTGGGATCAGATTCTAAATACCGTTGACATAGGATTTCATCTAGAATCATTGGGGACAAACCGTTGTGAAATGACGTTTTGGTTAGTGAACTGTTAACTGGCTGAGTAGCTTCATCGTGAGGAATTATCATGATGTTTAAATTATCTTGCTCTATATTTTTTTTTTGTTTTTATAATTACCTCTGGTGCTAGGTCAATATTATTTTTCAGAGTTGAAAATAGGGGGGGGGTGAAAACTCGCTCTTGGGGGGAGATTGTAGCATCCTAGTTGGCCCTGGACTCGAGTCTGCCTTACCGCAGCGGTATACTGATACTCTATTTATTGGTTGGCCTTGGGAGAGGGCGTGGCCTTCAGGGAGAGCGTCACCAGGTGGTATCGGTGATGGCAGCTGCTGGGACTCTTGGGAGTTGGAGTCCAGCAGTCTGCTCGCTCGCAGCCCTGGTTGCCTCAAGCCCTTAGTACAAAGTAGTCAATATCCGCAGGAATCAGCTCCAGTGAAGCGGGACCCGCGGAGCGGGTCCGGCGAAAAGTAGCGCTTTGGAATGCGCTTCAGCAGGATCACAGAGCGCTATCACAGTCCTCCAGCGCTTGGCACAGGCACAGTACGGCAGAGAAAAGTTGCGGAAAGGTATCCACTGCAGCTGTAGATCCGGCGCCTTTTGCAGGATAGCAGGGGGCGTGGCCTTCAGGGAGAGCGTCACCAGGTGGTATCGGTGATGGCAGCTGCTGGGACTCTTGGGAGTTGGAGTCCAGCAGTCTGCTCGCTCGCAGCCCTGGTTGCCTCAAGCCCTTAGTACAAAGTAGTCAATATCCGCAGGAATCAGCTCCAGTGAAGCGGGACCCGCGGAGCGGGTCCGGCGAAAAGTAGCGCTTTGGAATGCGCTTCAGCAGGATCACAGAGCGCTATCACAGTCCTCCAGCGCTTGGCACAGGCACAGTACGGCAGAGAAAAGTTGCGGAAAGGTATCCACTGCAGCTGTAGATCCGGCGCCTTTTGCAGGATAGCAGGGGGCGTGGCCTTCAGGGAGAGCGTCACCAGGTGGTATCGGTGATGGCAGCTGCTGGGACTCTTGGGAGTTGGAGTCCAGCAGTCTGCTCGCTCGCAGCCCTGGTTGCCTCAAGCCCTTAGTACAAAGTAGTCAATATCCGCAGGAATCAGCTCCAGTGAAGCGGGACCCGCGGAGCGGGTCCGGCGAAAAGTAGCGCTTTGGAATGCGCTTCAGCAGGATCACAGAGCGCTATCACAGTCCTCCAGCGCTTGGCACAGGCACAGTACGGCAGAGAAAAGTTGCGGAAAGGTATCCACTGCAGCTGTAGATCCGGCGCCTTTTGCAGGATAGCAGGGGGCGTGGCCTTCAGGGAGAGCGTCACCAGGTGGTATCGGTGATGGCAGCTGCTGGGACTCTTGGGAGTTGGAGTCCAGCAGTCTGCTCGCTCGCAGCCCTAGTTGCCTCAAGCCCTTAGTACAAAGTAGTCAATATCCGCAGGAATCAGCTCCAGTGAAGCGGGACCCGCGGAGCGGGTCCGGCGAAAAGTAGCGCTTTGGAATGCGCTTCAGCAGGATCACAGAGCGCTATCACAGTCCTCCAGCGCTTGGCACAGGCACAGTACGGCAGAGAAAAGTTGCGGAAAGGTATCCACTGCAGCTGTAGATCCGGCGCCTTTTGCAGGATAGCAGGGGGCGTGGCCTTCAGGGAGAGCGTCACCAGGTGGTATCGGTGATGGCAGCTGCTGGGACTCTTGGGAGTTGGAGTCCAGCAGTCTGCTTGCTCGCAGCCCTGGTTGCCTCAAGCCCTTAGTACAAAGTAGTCAATATCCGCAGGAATCAGCTCCAGTGAAGCGGGACCCGCGGAGCGGGTCCGGCGAAAAGTAGCGCTTTGGAATGCGCTTCAGCAGGATCACAGAGCGCTATCACAGTCCTCCAGCGCTTGGCACAGGCACAGTACGGCAGAGAAAAGTTGCGGAAAGGTATCCACTGCAGCTGTAGATCCGGCGCCTTTTGCAGGATAGCAGGGGGCGTGGCCTTCAGGGAGAGCGTCACCAGGTGGTATCGGTGATGGCAGCTGCTGGGACTCTTGGGAGTTGGAGTCCAGCAGTCTGCTCGCTCGCAGCCCTGGTTGCCTCAAGCCCTTAGTACAAAGTAGTCAATATCCACAGGAATCAGCTCCAGTGAAGCGGGACCCGCGGAGCGGGTCCGGCGAAAAGTAGCGCTTTGGAATGCGCTTCAGCAGGATCACAGAGCGCTATCACAGTCCTCCAGCGCTTGGCACAGGCACAGTACGGCAGAGAAAAGTTGCGGAAAGGTATCCCATCCCATATGTTATCCGATGTTATCTCATCGGATAACATAAAAGGTCAATTAGGTGTTACACACATTGGTGATATTGAAGTTAATATTATGGCGGATTCAGGTTCGCCTATAACTATCATTTCTGATGTGAAATATATGAAGCATTGGCCTAACACTGACCTATTTACAACCGATATCAATCATAAAGCATTCGGGGAGTTCGATATAAATATGTTAGGGTACTTTCAGGACATTTTGAACATCAAAGGAAGGGAAATTTCTACGAAGATATTTATTGCTGAAAAAGGCAGAGATATAGTTGGTTGGAAGGACTTAGCACGATTATGAATAATTCTTAAACCTGGTGCTGAAGATCCCATTGTATTGGATGAGAATTGGGTGCAAACAGTCATTACTTCTGAAAGTTCACCATCTTTAAATGATGTAGATGCTATACTTAACAAATTTGAGACTCTTTTTGAAGATAGAATTGGATGTGTCAGAGGATTTGAACATGCCATAAGGTTGAAGAAAGGTGCAATACCAGTCAAACACAAGGTAAGATCCACCCGCCTGTCTGTTAAAACAGATTTACAAAATCTCCTAAACAAATTAGTCGAAGAAGGTGTGATTGAACAGACTAATTCTTCAGAATGGGTTTCGGCTATTGTTTTGATTTTTAAAAAAATGGCGAGCTGCGCCTGTGTGCAGATTTGAGATCACTAAACAAAAATATCTTGGTAGATTGTTTCCCCTTACCGAAAATACAGGAAATTTTAGCTGCCACCGATGGTTCGAGATATTTTTCCCTTATAGATCTCAAGTCGGCGTACCATCAAGTGCAACTCGCAGAAGAGTCTAGAGATTTTACAACATTCATCACTCCTCTTGGGGCATATAGATTTATAAGACTCCCGTTTGGCCTGGCTTCCTCAGCCATCGTTTTTCAAAAATTGATGGAGTGCATTTTGAAAGGTGTTGCAGGTGTTCAAAAGTTCCAAGATGACATTCTTATTCATGCCAAGTCAGTCAAAGAGCATAATGACATCTTAAATACAGTTCTTAACAAGTTAAATGAAAGAGGGATGACAGTTGCAAGAAACAAGTGTAAATTCCTGCAAACTGAGGTTGAGTACTTGGGCCATATTCTGAGTGGTGACGGTATCAGACCTAAACTAGACTTGGTCAAAGCCATAACAGATGCCCCTAAACCTGAGGATAAAGATGCCCTTAGGTCATTTTTAGGGCTCAGTGAATATTACTCACGCTTTGTGGAAAATTATTCTGAAAAAGTGAAACCGTTACGTATCCTTTTACGCAAAGATTCTCTTTTTTCTATAGAAGGTTTGCCTCAAATTCTAGTATTAGACAATGGAAAACAACTTACCTCGGAATTGATGGTGTCTTTTCTCAAGAAAAATCAGATTCGCCAGGAGAAAACCCTGTTGTACTCTCCTAAGTCCAGCGGTCAAGTAGAAAGAGTCAACCGGTTTATAAAGGATGGCATCCAGATGGCTCTTGCAACCAAATTGCCAGTTGTTGAATTTACTCAAGAGAGAGTGAACATGTTTAACAACACTGTTAACTTGTCACAGGTTTTTCACCATTTTTTCTGATGAGAGGGAGACAAAGTATAAACGACATCACTCCCAGATTTTCCATTCATCTTAATCGAGAAGGAAGTGTTACGAAGTTGGATGACAATTTACTAAAAGTGAAGGACAGTATATGTGAACAACAAGTGAATTCTAAGGCATACCATGACAAGACCCATAAAGCCATCTCTAAATACATATCTAAAGGAGATTGGGTCATTGTCAAGAAGCCTTTTGTTAAGCAAAAAGGAGACTCCAAATACTATGAACCAAACGAAGTCATAGAAGTGTCTGGGGGTGCAGTTTGCTTGCCTAAATTGGCTTGGAGAAATAAGAGTGATGTCATCAAACTAAAAGGTTTTCAGAAAGAACTGTTGTCTAATGCTAGTTTTCAGAGTCAATGGTGATCCCATTGAAGATTGTGCATTTCCAAGGGTCATGGGAAATAGTCCTTTTGTGTCAGATTGGGAGGGTGAGCGTGAAAATGGCAACCTAAGTTTGAGTTCATCCAGAATTCAGGAGTCAGAATTACCAAACGCTAATGTGTCTAGCAGTCCCCATGTTGATCCTACCACCACTGAAATGTTTTAAGCTACATGTACTAATTCAGGTAGAATATCCCAAATTCCAAGCAAGTTCAGAGATTTTATTATGTACTGAGATTTGTTTGCTTGTTTGAAAAAGGGGAGATGTTGTATAACATGTTTCCAAGTTAGGGGTGCAGTTGCTTTGTTCACTCTCTTCCTAACTATGAAGCAAGTTTCACCCTAATCTTATTGGGTGAACTAGCCAGGCGTCATAATGCATCCCTGACATGTGTAGAGCTTCCGCTCCTCCCCCGGGTCATTCGAGCCCCAGCTGTTCATTCCTGTCATTCCTGCTCTGCTCCTTGCGGGCCTTTGTGATTAGAAATAAATCATTTAAATATCATATTTATCCCAATGGTCTTTATTAACCATGGCACATCAGTTATCTACTCTCAGCAGAGCTAAGGGAAGATCGTGTCTGTGGCGTGATGAACATGGCGGCACGGGCTGAGGGGGCTGATAAAGAACGGAGGAACCTGATTTCCAAGAACAGCGGAAACAAAGGGAGCAGACCGCGGGCCTTGTTAAAACTTAGATGTTCATGTGTTTTACGGTAGAAGGTAGTCTCCCAGCCTGCATGTTCCCTCCAGTCTGCTTTCCATTTTACTCTGATATCCATCAGCTTTTTCTTAGTTGCACAGGTTACATGTTCGCTGGCTCTGTCCTCACCCTGCTTCAGTACATATGAGGCAAGGCCCATGAAGGATGGACTCTTGTCCATGTTATACAGTGTTAAGGCAGGGATGTGTAAAGGGCACTGCTGCGGACTCTTGGTGCCGGGCGCCCGTTGTCCGTCACCGCCCTCAGGGTGGTCTGTGGGCTTTGTGTCTGGTGTGAATGATATGTTGTAGCAGCTGCCTCATCCTGTTATGGGTCTGTGTGGTGCAGCATGTGTGAGTGGAAGTCAGAGACTATGTTCGGCAGCTGGCCTGTCTGTTATGTGACTGACTCTGTCCAGCGCTACCAGCCCCTTCAGCGGTCCCTGTCAGTCAGAAAACAGAAACGCATTCATAGGTAGGCTTATAAACCGTGGTAGATTAGACACACAGCAATTGATGGTAGATCAATATCCCCAATACGTGTCTTCTGGAGTGACTCTACCCCAGCCCCTGTGGTTTTCCAGAGGCAGAAACCTATGGGTAGGCCGTGGTCACGGATAGTGCTGCGCCATTGCCCTGTGCCTGGTCACAGTGGCCCTCTGCAGCCCTGTGGCTGGTCGCTGTGGCCCTCTGCAGCCCTGTGCCTGGTCGCCGTGGCCCTCTGCAGCCCTGTGCCTGGTCGCCGTGGCCCTCTGCAGCCCTGTGCCCTGTCGCCGTGTCCCTCTGCAGCCCTGCATGCGCATGGTCGCCGTGGCCCTCTGTAGCCCTGTGCCTGGTCGGGGTGGTTGCATATTACTATGTCAAATCGGTTGTTTGGTCCTGTTTATTTATTTATTTTATTTTATTTTTTTATGCGATTTTATATAGCGCGAACTTTACCCGAAGGTGTCAGAGTGCTTTACATAAGAACCAGTTGAAAAACATAAGGACTTAGGATTACATGCGTTACATAAAGGATACAAACAGAAAAAATTGCAAATGTACAAGATGTAAAGTCACACAAGGAGGAGATACAAATGGATATACTCTAAGAGTCACATAGGAATGGTAGATAGTACAAAGGTCTACTGCATATACTAGTGATTATAGTTATCTCTATATATATAGGGAAGGGATACAAATGGATATACTCTAAGAGTCACATAAGAATGGTAGAGAGCACAGCGGTCTACTGCATATACTAGTGATTAGAGTTATCTCTATATACACAGGGAAGGGATAAGACTGGATATACTCTAAGAGTCACGTAGGAATGGTAGATATACAAAGGTCTACTGCATATACTAGTGATTAGAGTTATCTCTAAATACATAGGGAAGGGATATGACTGGATATACTCTAATAGTCACGTAGGAATGGTAGATATACAAAGGTCTACTGCATATACTAGTGATTAGAGTTATCTCTATATACATAGGGAAGGGATACAAATGGATATACTCTAAGAGTCACGTAGGAATGGTAGATATACAAAGGTCTACTGCATATACTAGTAATTAGAGTTATCTCTATATACAGAAAAGCACAGTTCCATGAAGTGGGGTCGGAGGGGGGATGCAGTCACAGCACCAAAGGGGGGGACAGAGAAAGGCAGGAAAGGGAGACAAACGAGAGAGTGAAGCAGATAGTAATGAGTGAGACAGTGAGGAGTGTGTCAGAGGCAACAGGAGAGACAATAGAAAGGTTGCTAGGACAGGGGGGGAGGTCAGAGATCACTAAAATTGCAGAGGAGAAAGGTAGAAGGAGCGAGTCATAAAAGAAAATGGCGAGGAGCACAAAGGTCCAGGTCGGAAAGTCTAGGAAGAGGGCTGCCATAGCCAGCAAGTCCGGTGGTGGGGGAGAAAGGCAGTCCGCAGTAAAGTCACAGCCTCATCATCCATGAGGAGCTGGGGCAGAGGAGATCAATCCGGAGACCAGGGGTCAGGGAAGAAAGACCTGAGCTCCGATGCTTGTTTTACCATAACTTCCTCTGCTTTTAACCCATCACGTCCTCCTCTAAGCTCCCGCGACTAACCTCATGGCCACCCACCTCTCTCAAGTCCTATTCATTTCCATACAGGCCCTTTGACCTTTTATTTTCTCGTGTCACGTTGCCAAGGTGGTGAGCAGGGGTTATCTTTGGAGTGTAACTGCCTTGCCCTAACTAGAGTGGTGGTTTCTGCCTGGCTTTGGCGCAAGCCTCAGCCAACCAGAAATCCCATTGCTAACCGGGTTCATGACAGAAATGAGCATGCACAAGGAAATATGAAGTGTTAAATTAGAATGGTAGGAACCAGAGAATGCAGATTTGTCTGTTCTATGCAGCTTCTTCTTGGCTGCTCGACACATCTTAGAAGCTCACGCACCTCAACCAACACCTCTTCAAAAGATAACATTAATGACACTTTTAGGACGCGCGAGGACCAGTTTGAATTGGAGTGCTTAGTGACCTCGCGGGGTAAGAGCGCTATATGAAAGCTTCCTTGGACTGACGCATTCTGCTGCTGTTGTACGCTACATGGAAAGCAAACGTATACTTAATTTTCGGTTCCCACGTGCCTTTCTCATTCTTCATAATTGTATAATGTGACTCCAGGGGGAGATCTCTCAGAATCCCAATAACAATAACTTCTCGCAATGCTGATGACGGTGCATGCAGTAGTTTAATAAACAAGCGCACGCCTCACGCTGAAAGTAGGAGAGGAGGAGGCAGCAGGGGGAGGGGAGGGAGAAGGGGGCCTGCGCCTGTTTCTCTTGGGGAAGCGAGCAGGAACCACCTGTTAATTACAAACAGATGGTTTCAAAGCTCGCTCCAGCAAGGGAATCGCCAAACGTGCACGCGTTGCCATTGAAAGCAATGCAACTAGTGCATGTTTATCGGCCAAAAAGCGAATCGATTACTAAAGGTCTCGCCTATGCAGCGGATGCGTTCTGCGTAGGAGAGACCCCAGAAGGGCTCTTTCTGAACCAAGACCTACCTTTTTGCCAAACTTGGTCTCATTCCGTTCAGCAGTTCAGTGCGGGCTGTAGCTTTGTCTAAAGTTTCCTATGGAAACTAACATGGGAAAAATGCGTTTTGGGACCACCCTTTTTTCTCAGCATCCGCTTGACAGAGCACCCTGAAACTTTCAAGACAGAATCTGACCAGAGGTGAAAATTTTGTGAAGAGTCATCAACCGGAGCCAACGTTATTGGGAAAAGAAAAAATGCTTTTCCTATGGAAGCTAGGTCCTAACTATAACTACCTTCTGGCGAAGGTATATAAATAAAACATTCTTAAACTTTTTAGAAACACTCAGTTTATTTTATTTATTTATTTATTTTATTTTGAAAGTTTTATATAGTGCGAACAAGATCTTCGCAGATATCAGAGCGCTTTACAGAGGAGGGGAGCATGTATACGCAGATACATCAATCATGTTAAAGGTACATTGAGGTGATAACATAAAACAATCAATAAGTCAATTTCAGAATCGAAATAACAATACAAAGGGTTCGACAAGTAGTACAGATGAATATCAAGTCTTTGTAGTTTATCTCCAGTAGTGGTTCAAGTGTATTTAGCCATGAGGATCGCTTTTACTTCTTTCTTGAAAAGTATGGTAGAGGTGATGAGCCTGGTTTCAGGGGGGAGCGAGTTCCAAATCCTGGGAGCCATTCCTGAGAAGGAGCGTTTATAGGTTTTTTCCTTGCGGAATCTTTTAGGCTTTAGCAAAAGATTATTTGTACCTCTAGTGTTTCTGGAGCCTCCAGAAATCGTCAGCTTCTGAGCGAGGTATCTAGGTGAGCTCAGGTGGACAGCCTTGTGCGTCAGACAAGCGATTTTCAGGTGTATTCTGGCTTCAAAC
Organism: Lissotriton vulgaris; assembly: GCF_964263255.1. NCBI lineage: Eukaryota > Metazoa > Chordata > Amphibia > Caudata > Salamandridae > Lissotriton > Lissotriton vulgaris. The sequence goes on along the minus strand of NW_028253596.1, from coordinate 35,631 downwards.
GGCAGCCAATTCAGGGATTTGAAGTCAGGGGAAATGTGTGAGTGTTTTTTTGATCCAGTGATAAGTCTCGCTGCGGCGTTTAGAGAGGCTCTGATGGGTGCCGTAGTGGCTAGGGGGAGACCGCAGAGGGCGGTGCTGCCGTATTCTATTCGAGGTATGACTAGCGATTGTACCGCAGTTTGGAAGTCTTTGGTTGGAAGGAAAGGTTTAAGTCTCCTAAGGGTGTTGATTTGGTAGTTCGCTCCCTTAGTTGCTTTGTTGATGTGTTCCTGCATGCTGAGATTGGTGTCAAGTGTTATGCCCAAAGATTTCGCTGTAACCACGATGGTGGGTTGGACATTGAGTGCCGTTAGGTCTTTAAGCCACATTTGTGCGGTAGTGCTCTTCGCGGGTGGTGAGATCAGAAGGAACTCTGTTTTAAGGGCATTGAGTTTCAGATGTTGCTGGATGATGTCATCAGTGATGTCATCAGTGATGTCACTGACCATGTCATGAGTACTGTAATATGTGATGTCATCAGCAGTACATTGCGGGGGTGCGATAACGGTTGAATTTCTCTTTAAGGATAGGATCAGTGTGCCTGAAGGGATAAAAGCCTGTGGTCATTTTACAACTTGGCATGGATAGAACTGGGCTAATCCTATGCTTAAAGACTTTGCTGTAGAATTGGCAAAATACTTTGTCCCTTTCTATCTCAGTGTGGATAGCACTGTGCTAATCTTATGCTTAAAGACTTTGATAGAAAAGCAGACATTTGAGGTTAGCAAATTTAGAGTGTCTCTGGTGTTGAGAGTTCTCTATACTGGAGCTGCTTTCCACCTAAACTTGAGAACTACACAGAGTTCTCTGCTTCTTTGTTTTGCGTATATATACATATATCTATATATCTATATCTATCTATCTATCTATCTATTTATCTATCTATCTATCTATCTATCTATCTATCTATCTATCTATCTATCTATCTATCTATCTATCTATCTATCTATATATATTCACTGAAAAAACCATAGGTTTCACACCAGTTATAGTTAGCTGGAAATTTTACTGACATAAAACCAATGAAATTCCCACGTTATAGTTAGTTGGACTCACTATAACTTGCGCGTGTAATGCACTGCTGATGACATCACATATTACATCACTCATGACATGGTCAGTGACATCACTGATGACACCATCCAGTGAATTTGTGTCTTTCTGAAAAATAAATATGTTTTATATATGTATATGTAAAGGTCGATGGAAAAATACATGTTTAAATAAGTGTCTATGGATGTTTTAAAAAAAAAAATTGATTGGTTAACTTGCTTATTAAGTGTATCTTAGTGAATACATATGTTAGCGAGTATTGTTTAAATATTTAAATGTTTGTATCAGTGTTTCACTTTGTGTATAAGTGGCTGCATGGGTTGGTGAGTAGCTACATGTGTGTGTATATGGGTTATTAGATATTTTTTTGTATCAGTATGAGTGTCTGTATGGTTTGGTGGGGATGTTACTTAGCACATAGATGCATCAATGTCTGACTCACTGTTTGTATGTGTTTTGAAGACAGCATATGTGCCAGACTGTATGGGTGAATGAGTGTGTATATGTATGTGTTAGTAAGAGAATGACTGTCTCACTAGTGTGTTTATCAGTAACTACATATATTTTAATCTAGTATATGTGAGTATTGATGTATATAAGTGAGTATATGTGAGAGTGAGAGATCGAAAGAGTTTTTGTTTTAACAAGTATGTGTTTCTATAAGTGATTGTTTAAGAGAGTAAGTATGTGTAAGTTTCCTTAGAAGTAAGGTGGTAGTGTGTGTATAGCTGTATATGCAAAAAAATGAATGTTGAATAGTTTATTTGCATGTGTGAGTATGTGTGTGAGTAACTTTTGGAAGACTGTCGGTGTGTTAACAGATGTAAAGGTGTCTCACTACATATGATAAGTGAGTATATGTATGAATGACTATATAGAACTGTTGGTGAATGAGTGGATGTGTATATAAATGGTGGAATTACTGAATTCGTTGTTGTAACTGGTATAGGTATCTCCACTTTTTTGTAAATGTTAGTTACTATTTTTGAATATGTGTTTCAAGGATTACTTTACAGTGAAAGGAGGTCAGTCACTCTGTCACAAGGATGGTGTCATCAGTGATGTCATGAGTGATGTCACTGACCATGTCATGAGTGATGTAATATGTGATGTCATCAGCAGTGCATTACACGCGCAAGTTATAGTGAGTCCAACTAACTATAACGTGGGAATTTTATTGGTTTTATGTCAGTAAAATTTCCAGCTAACTATAACTGGTGTGAAACCTATGGTTTTTTCAGTGAATTCTTAACTTTTTATAGGGTCTGTGTTTTTTAGTGAATTTCTAAGGCTATTGTTTCGCAAATATCTATAGCTTAAAAAGGTATGTTTTTCCAAAAATGAATCCTATATTGTATATTAACATAATATTTTGTTTTTTAAAAGTATATTCTTTTTTTTTTATATTTCACTCTGGAGCGCTCCCGGTGCGCGTACCGGGGCGCGTCCCATCAGCACACCAAAAAAAAATAATGAAGGAGTGAGCATGAGGAATGGGGATAAAGAGAGTGGTGTAAAGAGAAAGAGAGCTAGAGGGAGGAACACAGAGGAACTGTGTAATAGATAGTAAAACAGAGAAAAGGTATAAGAAGAAGTAACTGAGAAAAGGAAAATGAATAAGGGAGCAAAAGAAGAGAAGAAAGAGGAAGAAGACTAAAGCAGATGTTCTGGGAGAATGTGAATGGGTGATGAGAGTAAAAGGAAGGAGAGTAAAGGATGAGGAATGAAAGGTAGTGACGGAACCAGAGAAAAGGAACAGTGGTGACGAAGGGAAAGAAAATAGCAGTGAGTGTAAGTAAAAAGGAGTGAAAGAGGGTGGATAAAAGTGAATAAGGGTAAGACATGGGGAGTGACAGAGAGAAAGAACAGAGAGAGTAAAGGAAGGAGTGTTAGAAAGGGACTAAGTGAAGCAGAAAAAAAGAAAAGAGAGGGAGTGTAGGTGAGCAGGGACACTGAAAGAAGTTGAATGTGGTAGGAAAGTAAGGAAAAGAGAAGTAAATATAGAGGATAAGAATAAGTGAGGGAAGCAGAGTAAGAAAACAGAGGTGAGGTAGGGTGGGAGACAAGTAGTGAGGTTTAAACAAAGGGTGGTGATAAACTACATTTTGTAGTCACACTTACTATATAATTATTGAAAACTTACTTGCATCTTTAAACTACACTTTGTATCTGTGAAAGACAAAAGAAAAAACAAGTTATAATTAGTAAAATATATTTTTTTAAATAGAAGAAACAGGTCAAGAGGTAAAAAATCAAAAAAAGTGTACTAAGAAATAAAGCAATAGTGAAGGATACAAAAACAGAAATAAAGTAATGTAGAAAGAGAAAAAAGAGGGAAAAAGAAATAGAAAGAGAAAAAATTACTGAAGAAAAGTAAGATACTAAAAGAATGCGAGATACCAAAACGAAATCAGGAAAGAGAAGAAAGTAAAAGGAAAATGAGTGAAAAGGAGAGGAGTCTAAATGAGGAACTATTAATAAGAAAGTGGAATGGAAGATGACTGAGAGTGAGTGAAGGGGAGTCACAGAGTGAAGGGATGTAAGGAATGAGGTTAATATAGAACGATAGAGGAAAAAGGAGTGAGAGAGTAAGTACACAGAAAGACAAAGGGAAGGACTGAGTGAACTGCAGTACATTGAGTGTGAAAGGAAAAAGAGTAAAGGAGCAAAAGAAGGAAAGAGAGGGGAAGAGAACTAAAGCAGTGGTACTGAGAGAATGTGACAAAGATGAAAAGTGGTGGAAGGGAGAGAGGAAATGCAGACAGTTGAAATTGGATTGAGGAGTTGTGAATGAAGTGGAGTAAAGGAACAGCGATGAAACAAAGTGAAAAAAAGACAGTGTAAGTGAGTAAAGAGAGCTAAATAAGGGTGGGAAAAGGGAAATGAGTGTGAGACAATGGGAATACAATATAAATTACACAATGCAAACTATAGAATGACTTATACAATATGTTACATTGTTTATTTTTGCTGTTCTCAGAATATATTGAATTTCACTTAAATTAGTGAGTTCAAACTCTTCATCATATAACAGCGGGAAAAATAACACAATCTAAAAAACATAAAAACTTACAACTCATATATGCACACTAATCTTTGATTCACTTACTTTTCCTTGAGGCCAAATAGAAGATAGTGAAGGTCCTTTTGGTGGAAGAAAAGTCTGCTGTTCTCTATAACTTCCATTTCATCGACTTCATATGAAAAAAGATCTAAGAACATCATACCTTACACTTTCCTTACGGCCAAATCGTGTCAGATATATGAGTATTTTTTACTATGAGATCCACTTACAGTACCTATATGAGATAAATAATTTTAAACATTAGACTAACTAACTTTTATTAACTATTCCCGTCTTCAAAGGCCAATTACCTTTACTAAAACTTTGGTTTTAATAACACTAGGTAAGAATTTTTAAAGTCATAAGGCAAACGTTGTTTATAAGTCAAATGAGAATCATTGCAGTAACTCCAACCTTTTTCACATTTTAAATAGCATGTATAATGTCCTGATGTTGTCGAAGAACCGTCATGATAAATAATAGCTACAGTTGTAAAGGTTCTTCCTGAAATTGATAACTGAGAAGCCACAACATTTTTGATAGAAGTTGTCAATTTAGTTCCATCAGGTCTACATCGTTGGAAAACTAAAATGATATACTGACCATAACTTTGTATAAATAATGTGGATAGCACTGGACACTTACATTGGGTACACACCATATTATGATCTGCTGCTTTAATTAGATTTTTAAATGACACTGATTTGCAGTCTGGTAAAGTCAAATATATACATCTTTCAGTGTCTATTCTAGTACTACTTAATGAACTACAGTTGTGGCAGTCATGCTGCCATTGATAAGAAAGGCTAAAAAGATTATCTACATCTACATCTACACCTTCATCTTCCAAAACACCAAACATATACATTAAAAATTCCTGACAATCCTGCTGAATGTTCTGTGAAAAATTATCTTGACCAGAACACATATCTAAAATATTTCGAATTTCTGTTACACTTTCTATTTTTGTTCTATCACTGCTACATTTCTCAAACACAGAATTCAATAAACCACACAATCTTTGATCCCGATTTTCAACAATCTGTTCTTGTAAAGTTTGAAGAAAAAAAACAACATTAACCACTACATTAGCATAGCAGTTGACACCAGAACTGTTTTCAAACTGAAATCCAACAACATTTTCATCAGAATCCTTTTTCTTTCTGTTTTGAATTACAGTTTCATCTACTTTTTGTCTTTTTGCTACTACCTCACTGCAATTATCCTCATTTCTTCTTTTTCGGCCTACTACACGTTTTTCAAACAGAGGATATTGAGGCAAATGTGGAGCATACTCTCTTCTTAACCTATTCTATTCTTTAACACAATCTAGATCTGCACAAATCTTTGTCTCATCACACTCAATCAAGTACAATCCTGATAAAGTTCTGACTCGTGATAATGCCACATATGCCATATCCTCTTTAAACACAGATCTTCCAATGTTCACCAAAGCACTATCTACACTTAAACCTTGAGATTTATGAATTGTCACCGCATATGCCAAACAAATAGGAAACTGTTTTTGGCGAACATATAAGTCTTTTACAAGCAAAAATCTAGCAGAACAACGACTGATTTGTTGTACTTGCTCAATGCCATCAAATTTTATTTTTAAAAATTCAATTCCATCTCTATTTCTATAATTCACAAAATCAACAACATAACCCATTGCTCCATTTACCAGACCTCTTTCAACATTTAAATTCCTTCTCAAAATGATACAACAATTTAAACACGCATTCAGAGTCTTTTCAAAACCAGCTGTTTTAGAAATACTTTTCTCTAATGAATCCAATTTTGTTTTCAAATTTTCAAACAAAACAATTGTTGCACCCATATGCTCTATTTTATCTATTGCTTCCAGTTTCACAATCTCTTCATTTTCTAACTTTAACATTTTGTTGTTGAAGATGGAACATTCTTGCAGAGTTGGCATCAAACATATCCCAGATTTCTTCTCAGTCATTTTTAAAAAAATATTCTCTGGAAGAATGTTTTCATTTGGATACAAATTTGAAATTAATCGAGCATGTAAAAACATCAATGGGGACTGTATTGTAATCAACTTTAGAAACCCGGGCACTGCAAAATACCTCTTGAACTACAATTCTGGTCGTCATGGCCCGTCTACTGTGGTAACCCCACTACCATTAAAATATTTTTATCGTCCTCCCCACAAGATGATGCAACCCCCCCCAGTTTTTCCCTTGCAGAATAGGTTTGGAATATTCCAGGACCTGGACACTTTGGACTGACTGCCCTCTGTAAGTACCGAACCACTTTCCGCGTGCTCTGAGGCAGCACAGTTAGAGGAATCATCATCAGAGGCGGCCCTGTTAACACTGGATATTTCTCCACCTAGTCCACTAAGCGTTCAACAAGGCCATGTTACACCAAAATCTGTCCCAAGTACTACCCAGGGTCCTTGTATAAGGAGTAATAAAAACAATAACCTAACAATCTTCAGTTGGAACATTGCGGGCCTGAAGTCCAAGATGGGAATTCCTTCATGGAGGGACTGCGTCAATTGTTATGACATATTGATGTTCCAAGAAACCTGGTGTGTTGAGGACCTATTGTTTGAGGGGTATAGTTGCCACAACAGGACTGCCTCGGTCCCTTTGGTTGGCCGTCCAAGTGGTGGATTGTCCATTTGGATAAAAATTTCTGCTGAAGCTAAAATTGACGAACTACAAACAAATTGTCCTAGTTTCATGGCACTCTCGTATACCCAGAGGATAAAATTGTGCTTAATCAATTTCTATAACAATGATTTTTTGTCCCAACCTAACCCAAATTTTATTCTTTTATTCGATTTTATTAATGTAATTATGGATGGACAGGTATACGGTAAATTTGATGGCATATGTTTAGGGGGAGATTTTAATGCACACGTACATCCAAGAAATCCCCCATGTAAAAGAGGTATAGAACTGTTAGATTTTCTTGCTACTAGCGAACTTGTTAATTGCATGGAACATGTAGGCATGGAAAACCATGCATCCCCATTCCCCACCTTTATTGGTCATGGGGGTGGTACAACGATTGACTATGTTTTTGTTTCACACGCCGTCGCAAAGGCATTAACAAGGGCAGAAGTAGTGTGTGAAATTCACAGTGATCATTACCCAATTGCCATCCATTTATCATTACCGAAGGGCAAGCGTCCAAGATGCGAAATAGGCGCAAGGGGTCTGGAAGTCTCGACAGATAAGTTGAGGGTAATCTGGAAGGGAGCAGACAATAAGGGAATCCTGGCAGGAGTATGTAACAAACATCCAACTTTGATCAAAGATTGTCTCACTACAGAGGATTATGGGATCAATGTGGTTAAAGCGTTCTCTGAACTCTGCACTATAATTAAAGGCGAAATTTCCAGACCAGCCTCTAGTAAGGCTGAGGAAACGCCCAGATGGTTCGATGCCCCATGCTCAAAAGCAAACAGGATGCTTAGAGCTGCCCTAAAAGCTGAGCCAAGGGACATACTGCGGGTAAGGCTGCTCAGAGCAGAGTACAAGCGTGCTTTACGCACCAGATCAAATGATTTACTGAAAACCCACTGGGATTCCCTGGCACGATCTGCTGACCTAAAAGATACCACTGGGTTTTGGAAGGAGGTAAAGGAAATAAGATCCATCGGTTCTAACTTGACCGAAATCAACTGTAACATTACTGGTCCTACCTGGGTTGCACACTTTGGTAAAATCTACGCAACACCAGATAATCCTCCTTTGTTGCTACCCCCTCCACACCCAATGTCTATTTCTACATCTGAGGTATTTGATGCCATTTTAGAAAGCGCCGGGAATAAAGCGCCCGGATCCGATGGGCTCTCTATAGACCAATTAAAATGTGAGCCAGATTTCTGGGCCCCATTACTATGCAATGTTTTTAATAATTTAACCGAAGGAGAGATCCCGGAAACATGGTCACGTAGCATTATTGTTCCCATCTTTAAAAAGGGAGACAGGCTGGATCCTGGGTGTTACCGCCCAATCTCCTTAATAGACAATACCTTAAAAGTTTTGGGACGGATCTTATTCAAAAGGATAAGAACTTGGACTGATGAGAATAACATCCTACATCCTAGCCAGTTTGGGTTCCGCAGCAATGTCGGAACGGTGGAACAATGCTTGAATTTGAACTTGATCATGGGAAAATATAATATTGCAAAGAAATCCCCTTTATACTTTGGTTTTATGGATTTGAGCTCGGCTTTTGATTTTGTTAACCGCTCCCGGCTTTGGTCTACCCTTCTTGAATATGGTTTAGATGCCCATCTGGTACATTTTTTAGCTTTTTTACACCGCGATCTTAAAGCTTGTGTACGTGTGAATCAAATGGGTGAAGTTTCTGATGATATTAGCATTGGTAGGGGGGTCAGGCAAGGGTGTGTGCTGGCCCCTCTCCTGTTTATTTTGTACATCAATAAGCTAAGCAGTACTTTGAGCACCCTAACTAGTGATGTGCCTTATATTAATGGAGCCCCTATACCCACCCTTCTCTACGCAGACGATGCGGTCCTGATGGGCCGCACTCCGAAGGCACTGCGTATTTTAATCTCAGGGTTTGTCCTTTTTATGGCCGATTTAGGCCTAACAACTAATTTAAAAAAATCATTGATTATGAGCTGTGGCCCAAAAAATCACAAAATTCCCCAGATTACTTCAGGGTCAAATGTTTTAAAAAGCACCAGCACTTTTCCCTATTTAGGGCTCCTATTTTCAAATAGTGGTACGTGGCATGCACATGTTTCTTATGCCAGGAATAAGTTGGGCAAGGCTATTAATTGTGTAACCTCCTTGAGACAACCCAACCAAGCTGATGTGATAACTCCCCTGGTTAAGATATATCAAACCCAATGTATGCCAACTGGCACTTACGGCGCCGAGGTTTGGGGTTATACCAACTGCTCCCCTATTCAAATAGAAGAAAATAGATTTTGCCGTAAGGTATTGGGGGGGGTTATTTGTTCTCCAAGCCATGTTTGTCATAATGAATTAAATATTCCCTACATAGAGGATTTTGTGAGATCAAGACCGGTATTGTTCTGGATAAAAATATGGAACAACCCGGCAGCTACGTTGACCCGTGAAATCATTTTGGATTGCCTAAAGTGTGACAGGGGACATCATATACCATGGCTGAAATCAGTAAAAGAGTGCCTCGCAAGTGTGGGTTTGGCTTCCTTGTTCACATCACCAAACCTAATAAATCGCTCACATAAGACCATCATTTTAAGGGCATTGCATGATTTATATTGTGAAGAGCGGTACAGAAAGAACCAGACTAAATGCACGGTTGTAAAATATTTGGCCTATTCTGACCCACATATTAAAAAACCTGGCCCACCGTACAGATATTTGCGCTTGCATCTTGGTAGATGGGTAAGGGGTTTACTGTTTCGTTTCCGAGATGGGAGTATAGTCAATCTACTGAACTTCCCGCTGGGATACAATAAATACCTCGAAACCTTAAAATGTCCTTGTAACCCTGACATGAAGCAAAGTCTTATGCATTTCTTGTTCTTTTGTGGTTTTTATAAAAAACTCACTGTACATTATCTTATGCCCTATTGTAAGAAAAACGGATTGACAAATTTTAAATTGGCACTTCGGTCTTTCCAGGTACTGGGATCAGATGAAGTTATTTTCAGGATGAGCTGTTTTCTCAAAGCTGCTGTCAGATCGAGAGCCACCCTTAATATTGATGTATAACCATTGCACACTGCACTTTCTATTTTGCACTTTCTTGATAGAATTTTAAAGTCCATCTCTTTTTATCTTTTTATAATATAAAAAATTATGTGTAAATAGATAATATAATTAATGTGATGTCCATCGTCTTTTAACAATGGTTTTAAAATTGTGTTTTTAAACAGTGTTTTAAATGATACTGTAAGATATTCCTTTCTTTTAAAAAACCAAAAAACCTATTATTAGGGAGGGACAGATTTGGTATAGTTGTGAAATTGTAAATGGATTCTGATTTTGATTTGATTGTGCCCGTTTGTCTACAGACTATTCTCCAATTGTAACTATTGAATTGAATGTTTTTAAAATGTTTCTGTTTGTACTTTTATGGATGTTTTTTATTCCGAATAAAGATCCTTTGACTTGACTTGACTTGTAAAGCTTCTTTTCCAAGCTCACTTACTTTTCCGATTCTTACATCTTGTAGAATATTTTTATAATCTTCATCCTTTGCCTGTCGCATATTTTGAAGCAGTTCAGCATATTTAAAATTTAACCATATATTAACGTTTCCAATGCTTCCAAGGGACTTCCTGGTATCTTCATGCGAAGCATTTTAAACACTGGTTGTCCTTTTACTGGAGTCAACTGCAGTAGATCTCCAAAAACAATAATGTGTTTTCCTCCAAATAACACATCATACTCTGTTCTAAGAATTTCTTGCATTCTCAAATGCACAAAAGCAAGCATTAGATTTGAGACCATGCTTACTTCATCAATGATAAGCAGTTTCATTTTCTTCAAGACTCTGGAAACTTCAGAACACGCATCACCAGATAGCTTGTTGTAATGCAATTTATTATCATGCTCAACTGGCAGCATCAGTAAACGATGTAGAGTAATCCCTTTAATATTACGTGCTGCCAGTCCAGTTGGAGCGGTTACAACACAAGACAGCGGTGATTCAGTCCTTTTCTGCAAATAAGTTGCAATGGCTTTAATCAGAAAACCTTTTCCTGTTCCCGCTTCTCCACTTACGTACAGTCGAACAGGCTTAAATGATGTACATGAGCACACTTTTTTCTCATGTCTGAATCCATGTTCAATCTGCTCTGTAACTTCTTCATATATCTTTTTCTGCTCAAAATTTAGTTGCTTTACCAAATCTTCTAAGTTAACTCCATCCTCTTGAGCTTGTTCCATAGCTCTTTCCACCTCCTCCATGGCAGTTGCAGCTTCATTTTGGATAATTGGTCCTCCTAGTGGATCCTGACTCAATGAAGTAGAACTCTGACTGTCTTGAGAACTATCTCTAGCAATCTCTTCAGCAATTGTGGTTTCTTGCTCTATTTCTTCGTTCAACATTTGCAGATAATTTTGAAAAACAGGACATTCTATGGCATCCTTAGTTGCATTAAAAGAGTCTTCATAACAGAGAAAATCTCCAAGTAGTTCCTCTTCTGTACGCCATGGCTTAAAGAGTTGCAAAAGAGCTAAATAGTAAAATTCTCTTTTGTCTGGAGCTTCGCAACTCAATTTTCGATGATTAATCAAATGGTCTTTTCTCTGCTTCACTAGACATCCTTCATACCCAATGACAGCATATTTTCCATTATTGATATCTTCTGTGATGTTCCTCTTATAACTGTAGTTTTGCAGAACTTCATACAAACAAGTGTTCTCAAGGTGAGTACTTCTATTTGGATAGTATGTATCCAACATATTTGTCTTCAAAATATCTGTACTGTTTGGTTCTTTCTCCGCCAAATATTCAATTTCTTGTACAGATTTCAAAACTCGGTTTCGTGTTGCAGCAAGACCTAGACTCACCCAAATGATTCTTCTTGATTTGGCATAGAGACTTGCTGATGATAACCGATCAGAAGATTCATATGCTCCAATTTCTCGATGCGACAACATCTTTAGACTGAAACTGTATAATTTCTTGCTTAGACTCTTTTCATGTGAAATGTCCTCCCACATTTCCTTCAGTTCTGTTTTTTCTTTTTTGTGATGTAAGATGTCACATATCGAGCCACAGCAATAGAGTTGTCAGCAACGAACTGAATATCCATGTTAGCTTCCACATGGACAAAATCACTGGGTTGTAGTCGTTGATGTACTTGGACTCTTCATTTCTTTTTAAATTATATGTATTTTTGGGTGATTTCCTCGTCACAGTATGTCGTAGAGATGACATCAAATTATTTACTCTTCCCTTAGAAATCACTGGTCGTGGAAACGCAAAACAACATTTTGTGTAGTACTTTTCCTTGTTTTTGAATTTTCAACGACAGTACTTTCCACAACGATGAGATTGAAAACGTAAAACTTGTTGCCTTAAACTGTTTTCTTCAGTAGTTTTCGGAACAGCACACGTTGAATACTCTTCAATGAAACTCATCACTGTTTCATCCGAATCTGATCCAAATTTTGGTGCATCTTTAATCCATAACAACATATGTATATGAGGAGCACCTCTCGCTTGATATTCCTTCCTCCAAAAGAAATCCAAAACCTCTCCAAGGGGAGGATTTATTTTGTTGGTAATAAAAGACATCATAGCTTCAAATCTATGATTAAAATATCTGCAAACATTCACTGGATCTAAAGAGCACAGTTTTCCAGGTGTTTTCAATTCTATATTTTGTATGTTTCCATTTGCCTCTCGTTGAAATTGAAGTAAGTCGTCCCATGCATACTCAGCACAGCTAAGAGTGAGGAACCATGTAGGAGTTCCTAAGTTTCTTAGCATACATTTCAATTCCCCATGACGACGGAACCAATACTCGTTTGTTCCACGCTGACATGCCATGAGATTGATTAGCTGAGATTCCAAAATACTGTCTTGCAGATTGACTTTCTCCATAAAGTCCCTAGCTGAAACATTTTGCAGATGAGCTCCACTTTTCAATATATGATCAACTGCATAAGAAAGCCCAGACAAATCACTTTCATACAGTAGATGAAACAAATACGGAATGCATTGACGAAACCTTGGATCTTCAGCATATAATCTTAAAGTCCGGTATTCAGCTGCAGGAATTTGAACTGGTCGATAGTCATATCGTCCACCTCGACCTGTTGGAAATAACTGTGGAAAACAACGAGCTTCCAAACTTTCTTCCCATACACTAATGGGACTTCCTTTTGCTGCTTTCATTTGAAACAAGTCAATTGCATTCCCCATTACTTCTTTGGAATGCAAAGGATGAACAGTATAATGTTCATATATTTCTTCACTTCTAGACACATCAAATTTTTCAATGTGGCCAACTGAACAATCACTGTCTTCTTCTGTAGCTGTTTCCTCTGCTCCAACACTTACATCTTTATAGTACTCATTGTTTTTGACCAAATACAACGTTGCCTTTTTGACTTTCCTAACATCCACTAAATCTTGCCAGATTTTCTTACTCTTTGTCAGAACCCCATTAACTGGAATAACCAGAGGATCCTCTTCTTCTCTTTCTACACCAATTGTATAAATATTTTTCTTGACATCTAGAGGCGAATAAACAACTCTTCCCTTTAATCCTCTTTGTAAATCTGTAGGAGGCAATTTCCCTATCTTAGGCTCCATGCGAACAATAGCCTGAAAAGGATGGACACATTGAATCAAAATAGATTCATAAGTATTTAAATCCATCAATTCAGAAGGAATATCTATCAACTGAAGATTATTATGAACAGCTCTAGCAGGCATTCTATTTTCATTTAATTTTTTTAAACAATAATTACAAATACGCTGATCAAAACTCAAATCAAAAGAATTCTCCACCAACAAATAACTTACAAAATCCTTCCATTCACTATTGTTTTCCATTTCACTTTTTGCATATAAATCAACTAACCTAGTCTGAATCTTATAATGAGTCCGTCGACAACACACACAAGTTAAATTAGGCCTTTCACTTGATTTCATCTTACACTTGGTAATTTCCTCGTCAAACTTTTCTGTACTTGAAATCTGTACATTGTCTTCCACATTACCATCCATTACTATATCCATTTCTACACTGTCCTCTTTGTTCCCAAAATAACAAAACTCAATTTCTTCACAAATAGTCTTCACATCTACTTCAGATCCATGCAAAAGAGCACTGTTTAACTGTTTAAGCTTAAGTGCTGGACTTTTTGCATAATACAACCTTCTCACTAATTTCCTCACCTTATTATGATGCACTGCTAACATCCTAAAATGATGAAAAACACTCTGACATACTTTTCTAGAAAGACAAGCCAGTGAATGCCCATGCAAACCTGTGTTTTCTCTCACTCTGCAAGGATCTAACTCTTGCAAGATCTTCATTTTTTGTTTTAGACTTTTCTTACTATATGTACGTAATAAATTTTGAGGCAAATCGATTGAATCCTGTCGCACACTACAAATACTACTGCACTTCCATGTGTACACTGGACCCTTAGTACGTCTCCTTAAAACTTCATCACTTAACACCTCTTCTGCATCTCTAGACATAAGTTTCTCTTTTTCCATCACACAACCATCTTTCACCTCATATGCTCGACCACTGGTGTCAACTGCATGCACCAAATAATTTTCCTGAAAGTAACTCTCCTCATTAAAAAATGGCTCAGAACTTGAACTATGCATCCATTCTCCAGAAAATACTTCACAAAAATTAGTCCGATTAATAATTTTTTTCCATCTACTGTTGGATTTAAAAAAATCAATTGCCTTATTAAGTATCCTAATTCTATTGATTACTAAAATAAATATTTTTTTCTTAACTTCAAAAGCCTGATCAACAATCTTCTCTACACTTTTCTTTTTCTTGTAAAAAGCAGTTCTCTGTTTACCTTTCTTTTCATTTTTTAGCAAATTTAAAACTACCCTATTGCGAAACATTCGTCTACGAATGTCCCTAAATTGATTTAACCTTCTATTGCTATCCATACTCTTCTCTCCTGCTCCAATAGAGACATTTTTTGAGGGCCTCTCCTTCCTTTTTAGATTTGCTCTCCGCTTCTGGATCTTCACATCACCGTTTATATTTCTTTTTGATCTACATAAATTGCGAAGAAAAGACTTAATTGTCTTACCAGGAGCTTTTCTGGTGTTTTTTGAAGTACTTGTTGTAGAGGATTCCTTTATTTCCTTTGATGATTTTGTTCTTTTACGTATGGTATTTTTTCTACTCCTTTGCCTTGACGGCATTTTTGCTTGCTTTTAAAATGTTGATTTCAATCTGTGGTTCTGAAAAAAACTAACACATTAAAGACCACTATTAGCAAACAACAAAATAATGACAAAAAGCAAACGATATAAACACTATTTTGCAACATATTAAAGTTTATACCACAGCAACTCAGGGCCTTATTTATGAAGGCCTTGCACCACCAGTGCGTCCCATGTTAAAAGAGACACACCGGTGCCACAAGGCAATCATAAATAAGGTCCAAATGTAAATACCATTGATTTGCCCCCAAAATCGTTTTTTGAATAACATTTAAGAAACACTGCGCAGAACCTATGTACAACCACTCAATATCACTTTTGAAACCTCACTGTTTCCCAAAATACAAATCCTCTATCTTGCAAATGTTCATAGCAAGCATTATCAAAAAGCAAAAAACAAACCAACAGCAAACAAACTCAGGGCCTTATTTATGAAGGCCTTGCACCACCGCAGCGTCACTTATTTCCCAAGATTAAAGTAATGCACCGGCAGCACAAGGCAATCATAAATAAAGGCCAAATGAAAATACCATTGATTTGCCCCCAAAATCGTTTTTTGAATGCCATTTTAGAAACACAGCGAAGATCCTATGTACAAGCACTCAATTTCACTACTGAACCCTCACTATTTCACAAAATACGAATCCTCTATCTTGCAAATGTTGATATCAAGCATTATCAAAAAGCAAGACACAAACCAACAACAACAAAATTCAGGGCCTTATTTATGAAGGCCTTGCGCCACCAGGGCGTCACTTTCTTCCCATGTTAAAAGTGACATACTGGCGCCACAAGACAATCATAAATAAGGGCCAAATGTAAATACCATTGATTTGCCCCCAAAATTGTTTTTTGAATAACATTTAAGAAACACTGCACAGAACCTATGTATAAGCATTCAATTTCACTACTGAAACCTCACTGTTTCCCAAAATACAAATCCTCTATCTTGCAAATGTTCAAAGCAAGCATTATGAAAAAGCAAAAAACAAACCAACAGCAAACAAACTCAAGGCCTTATTTATGAAGGCCTTGCGCCACCAGTGCGTCCCATGTTAAAAGAGACGCACCAGTGCCACAAGGCAATCATAAATAAGGACCAAATGTAAATACCATTGATTTGCCCCCAAAATCGTTTTTTGAATAACATTTAAAAAACACAGCGCAGATCCTGTGTACAACCACTCAATATAACTTTTGAAACCTCACTGTTTCCCAAAATACAAATCCTCTATCTTGCAAATGTTCATAGCAAGCATTATCAAAAAGCAAGACACAAACCAACAGCAAACAAACGCAGGGCCTTATTTATGAAGGCCTTGCGCCACCAATGCGTCCCATGTTAAAAGAGACGCACCAGTGCCACAAGGCAATCATAAATAAGGACCAAATGTAAATACCTTTGATTTGCCCCCAAAATCGTTTTTTGAATAACATTTAAAAAACACAGCGCAGATCCTATGTACAACCACTCAATATCACTTTTGAAACCTCACTGTTTCCCAAAATACAAATCCTCTATCTTGCAAATGTTCATAGCAAGCATTATCAAAAAGCAAAAAACAGACCAACAGCAAACATACTCAGGGCCTTATTTATGAAGGCCTTGCGCCACCAGAGCGTCACTTATTTCCCATGTTTAAAATGATGCACCGGCAGCACAAGGCAATCATAAATAGGGGCCAAATGAAAATACCATTGATTTACCACCAAAATAGTTTTTTGAATAACATTTTAGAAAAACAGCAAAGATCCTATGTACAAGCACTCAATTTCACTACTGAACCCTCACTATTTCACAAAATACGAATCCTCTATCTTGCAAATGTTGATATCAAGCATTATCAAAAAGCAAGATACAAACCAACAACAAAAAAACTCAGGGCCTTATTTATGAAGGCCTTGCGCCACCAGTGCGTCCCATGTTAAAAGAAACGCACCGGTGCCACAAGGCAATCATAAATAAGAACCAAATGTAAATACCATTGATTTGCCCCCAAATTCGTTTTTTGAATAACATTTAAAAAACACAGCGCAGATCCTATGTACAACCACTCAATATCACTTTTGAAACCTCACTGTTTCCCAAAATACAAATCCTCTATCTTGCAAATGTTCATAGCAAGCATTATCAAAAAGCAAAAAACAAACCAACAGCAAACAAACTCAGGGCCTTATTTATGAACGCCTTGGGCCACCAGAGCGTCACTTATTTCCCATATTTAAAATGATGCACCGGCAGCACAAGGCAATCATAAATAAGGGCCAAATGAAAATACCATTGATTTACCACCAAAATCGTTTTTTGAATAACATTTTAGAAACACAGCAAAAATCCTATGTACAAGCACTCAATTTCACTACTGAACCCTCACTATTTCACAAAATACGAATCCTCTATCTTGCAAATGTTGATATCAAGCATTATCAAAAAGCAAGACACAAACCAACAACAAAAAAACTCAGGGCCTTGTTTATGAAGGCCTTGCGCCACCAGAGAGTCACTTTTTTCCCATGTTTAAAGTGATGCACTGGCAGCACAAAGCAATCATAAATGAAGCCCAAATGTAAATACCATTGATTTGCCCCCAAGTCGTTTTTTGAATAACATTTTAGAAACACAACACAGGACCTATGTACAAGCATTCAATTTCACTACTGAAACCTCACTGTTTCACAAAATACAAATCCCATATCTTGCAAATGTTCACAGCAAGCATTTCCCAAAAACATGCCACAAACCAATAAAAAAGAATCTCAATATGCTTCTAAATCTGAGGTAATGCAAGTGACATCATTCTAAAAGATTCAAATATATTTATTTAATGAGGCAAACACTATTAATTTCTTCTCAAAAATATAAAAGCCATTCTTTTACCACAAAATCGTTTTTTAAATAACTTTTTACAAACACAGCACAAGTCCTATGTACAAGCAATCAATTTCACTACTGAAACTTCACTATCTGCTTCCAAATATTCTCCATAGAGCAAACAAGTCTCTATTTAAATTAAATGAATCATTACTGACCTTTACAAATGCTTTGGGAGATTGAGAACAGTGTCAGACACACACACCAATTTTTCTTTAGCAGAGCAAAAGGTGTGCACTCAATACACTGAAACCAAGACTGGCATAGAAAATCTCTAATTCTACACACATATGCCTTAATTCAACCAATCAAAAGTCTTCCCTCACTATTTTCAAACCAACACCCTTCCCCTCTCAGACTTTTCTATCTGTTACCATAGCAACTCCCTCCTACCTGAACTCTCAGGTTCAAAAGTGTATTCTACAATGTTGCAAATTAAGTCAGCAAGGATGTTTGACCTCTCAATACACCAGCTTATCCAGGGCATTATTGCTTTTAGTGACTTTTTCTTAACCATTCAAATTGCTTCTTTCACACAACACAACCATGCACCCTAACTTTCAGTTTTCTACTATCTGAATCCACCAATCATTGCTTGTGATTCAACAGCAGGGAAACTCCACAATTTATTTTTTGTAAACTCCTACTGTTCCAACTGCCATTTCATTCCCACACTTCATCTGACTGCACCAGAACCTTCTCACATCATGTATTCTGTATGGATTATTGGACATAGCTACATCCACTGGGCTCAAAGGTATGCAATAAGCAGAAATTAACACAACCTTGATTTTTAAAATGTGGAAATCAAGTGGATTGGCCAGAGAGGATTGAGATGTCACCAATTGATACCATTGGTGAAAACCTTTTTGCATCTGCCAAACCCTGACCTCTTAATAGTGCACTGTGGTGGAAATGATTTGGGCACTATGACTGGGGTTGGTCTGGAAATGCTTTTAAAGGACACCTTTGATCAATTGATGACACTTTTTCCACAAACTACCTTGGTATATTCCAATATATGCCAAAGACAGAAATGGAACTGGTCCAACCAATTTTGTCCACAATTTGAGAAAGCACGGAAACATGTGAATAAATCTGTTTCTGCTTACATGAGAGACTATGGAATGGGTACAATATACAACAACAACTTGCGTTACAACATGCAAGACATCTACAGGGGAGATGGTGTGCACTTCTCAGATGAGGGGAATAGAATATTCCTCCTGAATTTAAGACTGTGCATTGGAACCTACTTGTAGGTACTTAAATCAGCCACAGAACCCAAAAGCTCTTTTCAGGGCTACCCTACCTCTGATCACTCATAATGATTTTCTTTTTCTAAAATTTTTCACTTTTTTTCACCAAAGTACGCTCCCCGGTACGCTCCCCGGTGCGCGTACCGGGTGCTTCCCCCGCAAAAAAATCGAAAAAAACCCCCTTTTAAAGCCCCCACATCAAACCTAGGGGGTCAGGGAGGGTCTACTCTGCCCCCTTATAGTCATTTCCCCCTTCGTTTTGGCCACCTCTTGTGTCTCGATCCTACCGAGACACAAGATGGCCGCCGCTCCGGACTGTTTAGAATGTTTACAGACACCCGACAGCCAATCAGATTTCCGTGTGCAAGTCGCGTGGCGCGCCCGGTGCGCTCCCCGGTGCGCGTACCAGGGCGCGCTTACAGATATATATATTTTTTTGAACCTAAATTACTCAAAATCCACTGGAGTACATATCTTGAGACATAGCAAAGGCACATCGGGCTACCAGTCCCTACAATTTTGCCAAGTTTCGTGGAAATCCATTCAGTCGTTCGGGCTAAAAGTGAGGTCGAACGCCCTATGGAAATTAACATGGGGAAAACGCGTTTTGGGAGCCCCCTTTTATCTCGGCCCCCGCTTGACTAATCCCCCCCAAACTTTCAGGGAAGGACCGGGGCGCCGCAAGGCCATTTTGAGAAAATTATCAGGCAGATTCGTCAACCGGTGCCAAAGTTATTCCAAATAGAATTTTGAGATTTTGCATTGAAAAAAATCCTAACTATAACTACCTACTGGCGACCGCCAGTAGGTAATATATATATAGTTATAGTTAGGATTATTTTCAATAGAAAATCTCAACATTCTATTGTGAATAACTTTGGCGCCGGTCCTTCCCTGAAAGTTTAGGGGGGATTCGTCAAGCGGGGGCCGAGATAAAAGGGGGAGTCCCAAAACGTGTTTTCCCCATGTTAATTTCCATAGGGCGGTCGACCTCACTTTTAGCCCGAACGGCTGAATGGATTTCCACCAAACTTGGCAAAATTGTAGGGACTGGTAGCCCAATGTGCCTTTGCTATGTCTCAAGATATGTGCTCCAGTGGATTTTGAGTAATTTAGGTTAAAAAAATATATATATCTATAGGCGCGCCCCGGTACGCGCACCGGGCGCACTACGCGAGCTCGCACGCGGAAAGCTGATTGGCTCTCGGGTGTCTGTAAACATTCCAAACAGTCCGGAGCGGCCGCCATCTTGTGTCTCGGTAGGATCGAGACACAAGAGGTGGCAAAAACAAAGGGGGAAATGACCATAAGGGGGCAGAGTAGACCCCCCCTGACCCCCTAGGTTTGATGTGGGGGCTATAAAAGGGCCCCGTGAGACAAAACATTTTTTTTTTCGATTTGCGCGGGGGGAGCACCCGGTACGCGCACCGGGGAGCGGACCGGGGAGCATAGTATGGGGAAAACCCAGTTTATTCACTGCGTCACCTCTACGACCCTTTCTTGCGTCAATACGCCCCTTTTGCATACATTACAACTGACGTAGGTATAATGTGGCGCAGGGGTTTACAAAGTGACGCATCTACCTAGATGCGTCACTTTGTAAATATAACTCAATAAGGTGCATGTTTTACGCTGCTGATGCATCACAAAAAGTGACGTACCGGTGGCGTAAAAGTACAAAGTGACGCATCTACCTAGATGCGTCACTTTGTAAATATGACTCAATAAGGTGCATTTTTAACAGCACTGGTGCGTCACAAAAAGTGACGTACCGGTGGTGTAAAAGTGACGCATATTCAGTCTTCTACTCATGAGTCATATTAAATATATGACGTATTATGTCGCAAGTACTTACAGATACGTCAGTATTTCAGACGTATCTGTAAGCGCATAAGTGATGCATTGCTGGAGTGTGTCACAAAAATGATGCAACTCCAGCAATGCATCCTTTCACATGGGGCCAGGCCCATGTGAAAGGGCCTGCATCAGTTTTGCACCTGCTGTGAAACAGGCGTAAGATTTGGACGCAACAGCGTCATAAAAAAAGTGACGCAGAGATATCTCATAGATTTCACTGCGTCACCTCTACGACCCTTTCTTGCGTCAATTCGTCCCTTTTGCATACATTACACCTGACGTAGGTATAATGTGGCGCAGGGGTTTACAAAGTGACGCATCTACCTAAATGCATCACTTTGTAAATATGACTGAATAAGGTGCATTTTTTACATTACTGGTGCGTCACAAAAAGTGACGCACCGGTGGCGTAAAAGTGACGCATGGCCTCATAAATGAGGCCTTCAGTCTTCTAGTCATGCATCATATTAAATATATGACGTATTATGTCGCAAGTACTTACAGATACGTCAGTATTTCAGATGTATCTGTAAGCGCAAAAGTGATGCATTGCTGGAGTGTGTCCCAAAAATGATGCAACTCCAGCAATGCATCCTTTCACATGGGGCCAGGCCCATGTGAAAGGGCCTCCATCAGTGTTACGCCTACTGTGAAACAGGCGCAAGATTTGGACGCAACAGCGTCATAAAAGTGACGTAGTGATATCTCATAGATTTCACTGCGTCACCTCTACGACCCTTTCTTGCGTCAATTTGTCCCTTTTGCATACATTACACCTGACGTAGGTATAATGTGGCGCAGGGGTTTACAAAGTGACGCATCTACCTAGATGCGTCACTTTGTAAATATGACTGAATAAGGTGCATTTTTTACAGCACTGGTGCATCACAAAAAGTGACGCACCGGTGGCGTAAAAGTGATGCATGGCCTCATAAATGAGGCCTTCAGTCTTCTAGTCATGCGTCATATTAAATATATGACGTATTATGTCGCAAGTACCTACAGATACATCAGTATTTCAGATGTATCTGTAAGCGCAAAAGTGATGCGTTGCTGGAGTGTGTCACAAAAATGATGCAACTCCAGCAATGCATCCTTTCACATGGGGCCAGGACCATGTGAAAGGGCCTGCATCAGTCTTACGCCTGCTGTGAAACAGGCGCAAGATTTGGACGCAACAGCGTCATAAAAGTGACGCAGAGATATCTCATAGATTTCACTGCGTCACCTCTACGACACTTTCTTGCGTTAATTCGTCCCTTTTGCATACATTACACCTGACGTAGGTATAATGAGGCGCAGGGGTTTACAAAGTGACGCATCTACCTAGATGCTTCACTCTGTAAATATGACTGAATAAGGTGCATTTTTTACAGCACTGGTGCGTCACAAAAAGTGACGCACCGGTGGCGTAAAAGTGAAGCATGTCCTCATAAATGAGGCCTTTAGTCTTCTAGTCATGCGTCATATTAAATATATGACGTATTATGTTGCAAGTACTTACAGATACGTCAGTATTTCAGATGTATCTGTAAGCGCAAAAGTGATGCATTGCTGGAGTGTGTCACAAAAATGATGCAACTCCAGTAATGCATCCTTTCACATGGGGCCAGGCCCATGTGAAAGGGCCTGCATCAGTGTTATGCCTGCTGTGAAACAGGCGCAAGATTTGGACGCAACAGCGTCATAAAAGTGACGCAGTGATATCTCTTAGATTTCACTGCGTCACCTCTATGACCCTTTCTTGCGTCAATACGTCCCTTTTGCATACATTACACCTGACGTAGGTATAATGTGGCGCAGGGGTTTACAAAGTGACGCATCTACCTAGATGCGTCACTTTGTAAATATGACTGAATAAGGTGCATTTTTTACAGCACTGGTGCGTCACAAAAAAGTGACGCACCGGTGGCGTAAAAGTGACGCATGGCCTGATAAATGAGTCCTTCAGTCTTCTAGTCATACGTCATATTAAATATATGACGTATTACGTCGCAAGTACTTACAGACACGTCAGTATTTCAGACGTATCTGTAAGCACAAAAGTGATGCATTGCTGGAGTGTGTCACAAAAATGATGCAACTCCAGCAATGCATCTTTTCCTACCCTTCCACACCCCTGTTCCTTTTCTACATTTTCTTTGAATATCCACATTCCCCATGTTCACTCTCCTTCTCCTTACTATCCTTCCCAACACTCACCTTCTTTCAGTCCCCCTACTTCACTTCCTTTCTCCTCTCATACCTTTCTGTACTTTCTTACTCATTTTCCTTTCCTTTATCAATGCACTCCACTTCACTTACTCTTTTTCATTTTTTTAAGAATATAGCTCTTTGATGAGAATTGGAGGTAGTTCTGAAAAGAACTTTTATTTTTATTTTTTTAGAACAAAAACAAAAACAGGGAATGGAAACTGCTCAACAGGAGCAAAAAATAAAATAAATTAGGGCTGGGAACGGCAGCGATGGTTCTCCAATGCTCGAACGATGAGCAGAACACTTTGCTCCCCATAGCAAAGTAGCTGATCACAGTCTCTGCATTTAAGGACGCCTTTGTTAAATGCAGGCTGAATGTTCGGAACCAGCTCTTGTGATCTCCCCCTCACCGATGTTGTTGGTCCTCCGGTTGATGTAGAGGCCCCATCACTGGGAACCTCTTGTGCCAGGGCCCTGAAACTTTCCCGGGTAAAAATTCTGGGGGTGCCTCCTCTCCACATGGCGAATCATTGTGGAGTTCCCAAAAGAATATTTTTTAGTGGGGTCACCCCGTGACAGGACTGTGTGACAGATCCTGCACTCCACTTTTGGAGCATTTACCTTCTTCTGGTCATCAGGTATGGAAAAAAAATTCCAGATGAAATGTTCTTTGACCTTCGGCTGAGGAGGCTCTTCATCAATGAAATCATTGGAGTCATCTTCACTGCTGGATGGTCTGGCAGCCATGATAATCCAAGATATCCAACAAAGAACCGAGAGCAAAAAGGCAGGTCTTTCAGTCACAAAGGTGAAAGAAGAAGTGAAGGAAATGGGTGGGGATTTCATTCTTTGTAAAAAAAACTGTTAGCAACCAATGAAAAGTGTTATTTTAAGGTCACATGACTTGATGCGGTCACGCTGCGCGCACCGAAGCGCTTCCGGGGGCACTAACGCGGTGCGAACATAGGCGCTTCCGGGGGCGCATACGCGACGCGAACGAAGGCACTTCCGGGGGCGCTTACGCGGTGCGCCTAAGTGACGTTTTGATAGTTTCACGGAAATGCAAAATCATTTTCATTTCCTTATTCAAAAATACTGCTTTTATATGTATGGTACTAAATGTCTTGCGTTATTATTTACTTTTCATTGATATTTTTTTTCACAAACGCAAGTAGCGCTCTGCGGTGCGCTTTCCGGAGAGCTTACCGGTGCGCGCACCCAGAGCGCCCTAGGAATTTTTTTTTTTAAAATAATAATATAAAAAATTAAAAATATTAATTAAACCTTACACAAAACAGCAAATAAAAAAAATAGGTTAAAAACTCGATATAGAAAGGAATTAGCTTTTAAAAAACCTTTGAAATTCTGTGAAAAAAACAGAGGTTTCACAATCATTATAGTTAGGAATTAGCATTTAAAAAACCTTTGAAATTCACTGAAAAAACCATAGGTTTCACACCAGTTATAGTTAGGATTTAGCATTTCAAAAACCTATTAAATTCACTGAAAAAACCATAGGTTTCACACCAGTTATAGTTAGCTGGAAATTTTACTGACATAAAACCATTGAAATTCCCACGTTATAGTTAGTTGGACTCACTATAACTTGCGCGCCTGCAATGCACTGCTGATGACGTCACATATTACATCACTCATGACATGGTCAGTGACATCACTCATGACATCACTGATGACACCATCCTTGTGACAGAGTAACAGACCTAATTTCAGTGTAATGTAACCCTTGAAACACATATTCAAAAATAGAAACTAACATTTTCAAAAAAATGGAGATACCAATACCAGTTACAACAACCAATTCAGTAATTCCAGCATCTATATACACATCCTCTCATTCACCAATAGTTCTATATAGTCACTCATACATATACTCACTCATCATATGTAGTGATACACCTATACAACCTGTTACACACCGACAGTCATCCAAAAGTTACTCACACACATACTCACACATGCAAATAAACTATTGAACATCCATTTATTTGCATATACAACTATACACACACTACCACCTTACTTCTAAGGAAACTTACACATACTTACTCTCTTAAACAATCACTTATAAAAACACATACTTATTTAAACAGGAACTCTTACAATCTCTCACTCTCACATATACTCACTTATATACATCAATACTCACATATACTAGATTAAAACATATGTCGTTACTAATAAAGACACTAGTGAGACAGTCATTTTCTCACTAACACACACATATACACACTTATCCACCCATATAGTCCTGCACATATGCTGTCTTCAAAACACATACAAACAGTGAGTCGGTCACCAACCCATGCAGCCACTTATACACAAAGTGAAACATTGATACATATATTTAAATATTTAAAAATTACTCGCTAATATATGTATACACAAAGATACACTTAATAAGCCAGTTAACCAATCAAATTTTTTTTTTAAAAAACATCCATTTACAAACTTATTTAACCATTTATTCTTCCATCGACCTTTACATATACATATATAAAACATATTTATTTTTCAGAAAGACACACATTCACTGGATGGTGTCATCAGTGATGTCATGAGTGATGTCACTGACCATGTCATGAGTGATGTAATATGTGACGTCATCAGCAGTCGCGCAAGTTATAGTGAGTCCAACTAACTATAACGTGGGAATTTCAATGGTTTTATGTCAGTAAAATTTCCAGCTAACTATAACTGGTGTGAAACCTATGTTTTTTTCAGTGAATATATATATATATATATATTCACTGAAAAAACCATAGGTTATAGACCATATATAGGGGGTCATTAGGATCGCGGACGGACTTGAGTCCGTCCGCGACCCCAGAGCATGAGGGAACGTCCGCATGGGCTGCGGCGTTCCCTCTGTGCAGATTAGGATGTGACCGCCAGGGTGGCGGTCACATCCTCTATTTTTAACATTGCTGCGGGTGGAGCTTCAAGCTGCACCCGCAGCAATGTTAAAAATGCATGCACAGCATTTGCGTGCACAAAGCGGCAGGCACCGCGCGGTGCCTGCTGCATTGTGCACGCAAATGCAGGGGGGTACCATAGGTACCTCCCATGTGCACCCCCCACCCCCCACTACACCTAGGGGGCCCGCAATGGGCCCCTGCAGTGCAGTTACACATGCTTTTCCACGGCAGAAAAGCTGCCGCGGAAAAGCATGTTCCCAAGCACATCCTAATCTGGCTGACGGTGTCTAAGAGACACCTTCACCATTTTAGTGCTTTTCCGCCGCGGTTGTAAGCCAGCCGCGGCGGAAAAGCTGCAGACCTAAACCATGACCCACCAGCCATCCTAATGTGGCGGTGGGTCCTGGTGGGTCCGCAGAGGATTTTACGCATCCTCCGGGCCGGCGGTGGCTTCCGCCGGCCCGGAGGATGCGGAAAATCCTCCATCCTAATGACCCCCTTAGTTAGGAATTAGCATTTACAAAACCTTGAAAATTCACTGAAAAAACCATGGGTTATAGACCATATATAGTTAGGAATTAGCATTTACAAAACCTTATTTTACTCACACAAAACCATTGAAATTCGCATATATAGTTAGTTGCACTAACTATATATCGCGCACCCGCAATCCACTGCTGATGATGTCACATATTACATCATTCATGACATGGTCAGTGACATCACTGATGACATCACTGATGACATCTCAAATGACATCACTGATGACATCACTGATGACAACATCAGTTGTCTTACATATTGAAGAATGAGTGGATGTATAAGTGTCTGGATGAAGGATTTAGTAGGTGCATGACTGACTGTATGAGTGAGTGATTAAATGTGTCTCACTGAGTGCATGGATTAGTGACTAAACTGTCTTAATTTGTGCATCATTATGTCTGTTGTTCTGTAAACTGCTGCTTGTGTTGATCAGTAGCTATATAAGTAACTATTTGGGTTATTGATTGGTTGCCCAAGTATTTGTATGGGAGACTGAGTGTGTGTGTGGGTGGCTGGGAGGTGTGTGACTCTGTGCATAGATGTGTGAGCAGTTGATTCACTAGATGTATGGGTTCAAAAGTGCATGTGGAAACAGCTGTATGGGCAGTTGACTGTGTGCATGAGTGTATTGGTGAGTGAATGGATTTCTCAGTGCTACATGTCAAAGTAAGTACATATGTAAAACACAGTACATGTGAGAGTTGACATATATAAATAACTGTGCATAAGAGCCAGTGAATGTGTGAGTGGCTGTATGGATCATTGTGAACATGTATCAGGGATTGTATAAGAGAGTAAATATGTGTTAGTATATGTTTGAATAAGTAAGGTGTGTATAACTGTATAGTTGAGGAAATGGAGGTGTGATTGATTCTTTGCATGACTGACTAGGTGTGTGAGTAACTCCATGGATAAGTGACAGTCTGTGAGTGTCTGTTTACACTGATTGTATCTAAGGTTATATTAGAGTCTGAAGAGGTTCATTGTATTATCACATAAATGATATCATCAGTGATGTGATCAGTAATGTCAAATGAGATGTCATCAGTGATGTGATCAGTGATTTCATTTGAGATGTCATCAGTGATGTCATCAGTGATGTCATTTGAGATGTCATCAGTGATGTCATCAGTAATGTCACTGACCATGTCATGAATGATGTAATATGTGACATCATCAGCAGTGGATTGCGGGTGCGCGATATATAGTTAGTGCAACTAACTATATATGCGAATTTCAATGGTTTTGTGTGAGTAAAATAAGGTTTTGTAAATGCTAATTCCTAACTATATATGGTCTATAACCCATGGTTTTTTCAGTGAATTTTCAAGGTTTTGTAAATGCTAATTCCTAACTATATATGGTCTATAACCTATGGTTTTTTCAGTGAATTTCAATGTTTTTTTAATAGCAAATATCAAAAGCTTTAAAATGTCAAGTACGTGGTAGGTAAAAACATTTTCGTGTTTTAAAGATGGCTCTGGGCAACCGTGGAACTCGGACGCTTGACTGCTAGGGCATGGGCCCCATTCCCAAAAGAATCCCCTCAGCCTTGAAGATTCTACAACAGTCACCGGGACCCCCGACTCCCGTAGACTTCCGGTGGGGAGCGACTGCCATGATTGCTCACGGAATGGCCACGACGTAGCCACGAGATGGTGGTGCTCTCATGCTGACGCCAGCGTCAGTCTGAAACATCCAGAAACACTGTAGACTACCATTTCGATCACTTCCGGTGGAGCCCCAACGTGACCCGGTAGAGAAGAACTTGCCCTCCCCTCTTTGACTGATGGTTCTTGTTGCCTGTCCCTTCTGTTGTCATTTAACAGAACTTTTTGGACTACTGAAAGGGGTTGTGTTCTGACCGCTGGTTGGTGGAGACATTTTGACTATATTCTGGACCTGCGTTGTCGCGTAATGCGTCATATGACGCGCCGCGTTAGCGCACCCGGAAGTGCTCCGGTGCGCGAGGCCCAGCTTCCCGGAAGCGATCCAGAGCGCGGCGCGCAGCGCGTAACGTAAGCATAACAGGTCATGTGACTTGTTAATAAAACTTTTCATTGGTTCATTTTACTTTTGTTTTTCTAATGATGGAAGGCTTGGTCATATGACCTAAATATAACACTTTTCATTGCTTTCGAACATTTTTTTTCCCAAATGATGAAAGCCCCACCTTTTTTTTTCTCACTCTGATTTGTAAAGCAAAGGAGCCAGATGCATTTACAGTTTATCACTAACAATGTTCCAGGCTAATGTATTTTCCCGGGAAATTTACAACTGTCCTGCAAGTAAAATATTCCTATTTCGAGAAAAAGGGCGTTTCTTCGTCCCATGAGGGAGCCGTTGAACAAAAGAGGCTCGGCCTGCTGTCTTAGTCGCTGATAGGCATGAATATCGGATTCTTATTGATCACTTTATGTTGCAGGAGTGGAAAACACAACAGCCCTTGACCATTTATCTTTACTGCGTTCCTGCGTATTATACCTTTTAACCGCCATGTAATCGGGCTGCTTTATTTCACTTGCCTTTTACTGATTCGAAAACAGTGGCTATTATTCAAAACTTTACCAATCTAGGTACTACTACCATGTTTTGTTTTAAAAACCTTTATTGTGAAAATGTCAGTATACAAATACGGGCCTATAACCACGTGGGCCGGCCACGGAGCAAACTGGAATCGTATATGATGAGGGGACATTTACACTGTAGAAGAACGTAACGGGCGGGCCATTAGGTTGCAAGAACTAAGGTGTCTAACAGTTGCGGAATCGGTGGACGTACATTTTATAATTAAAGTACGACAGGGCCAGTTACAATAAAATTATCTAGATATACATTTGCGGGCAAGTACCATGGGTGACGTTAATTTGAACTTTCAATAGTACAGTAATCAATAACACATCAGAACTTATATAATATCAATAGGGATGTCCAAATGTTCAATCAGTACTCGTCCCCGCCCGCCATGTGCTTCAAAACTGCATACGTATCTCGTGATATCAAGGTTGGGCAACCAGTACACAACAAGGAATTACGAGTCCCATTTATACCGGCGCCATTTTGGGCGAGGCCGGGCAGGTCCAGGATATAGTCAAAATGTCTCCACCAACCAGCGGTCGGACCAGAACCCCTTTCGGCAGTCCAAAAAGGTTCCGTTAAATGACAACAGAAGAGATAGGCAACAAGAACAATCAGTCAAAAGAGGGGACGCTTTCGGGAATGGGGCCCATGCCCTAGCAGGCAAGCGTCCGAGTTCCAAGGTGTCCCAGGGCCATTTTAGTGGACCAGGCCCAAATCCAAAGAGCCGGCTGCCATTTTGAGAGTCCTGTTGCAGCCGCCTATCGCTGCACCGCAAGAGTGGGCGCAATTCAGCTGGATGGTGGGCGAGACGCTATAGCCGCAAGAGCGGGCGCAACTCAGCTGGATGGCGGGTGAGGCACTGTGCCGCAAGAGCGGGCGGAACTCAGCAGGATGGCGGATGAGGCACTGTGCCGCAAGAGCAGGCGGAACACAGCTGGACGGCGAGTGAAACGCTAAGAGGCACCCCACTGCAGATGAGGTGCCTCCACCTGGGGAGGCGGGGGAGGCCCGTTTGCGCCGCATCCCCCCCCCCCCCGGGCACCCCACGCCGTCTTTTGGCGCAGCAATGTAGGATGGCCACACCAGTGAAACTTGCTGGACACCACCTCGGTGCCATCCGGATCTCGGCGTGTTGTGCTGCCTTCGGCCTACTGTAGCAGCAAGTGCGGGCGCAACTCAGCTGGACGGCGAGTGAAACGGTAAGGGGTGCCGCACTGCAGATGAGGGGCCTCCACCTGGGGAGGCGGGAGAGGCCAGTTCGCGCCGCCTCTCCCCCCCCCCGGTCACCCCACGCCGTCTTTCAGCGCAGCATTGTAGGATGGCCACACCAGTGCGGCAACTTGCTGGACACCACCTTGATGCCATCCGGATCTCGGCGCGTTGTGCTGCCTTCGGCCTATTCGCACATCGGTCCACTACTGACGCCGCCTCACAGGCCAACAGATTTTGTAGGCTTTTTATAGCCCAAAGCCGCATAACAGGTCATGTGACTTGTTTATAAAACTTTTCATTGGTTCATTTTACTTTTGGTTTCCTAATGATGGAAGGCTTGATCATATGACCTAAAAATAACACTTTTCATTGGATTGAAACATTTTTTTTTCCCAAATGATGAAAGCCCCACCTTTTTTTTTCTCACTTGGCAATCCAAAAAGGTTCCGTTAGATGACAACAGAGGGGACAGGCAACAAGAACCATCAGTCAAAAGAGGAGAGGGCAAGTTCTTCCCTACCGGGTCACGTTGGGGCTCCACCGGAAGTCATCGAATTGGTAGTCTACAGTGTTTCTGGATGTTTCAGACTGAAGCTGGCGTCAGCATGAGAGCACCACCATCTCGTAGCTCCGTCGTGCCATTCCGCAAGCAATCATGGCAGCCGCTCCCCACCGGAAGCCTGCGGGAGTCGGGGGCCCCGATGACTTTTGTAGAATCTTCAAGGCTGAGGGGAGGCTTTCGAGAATGGGGCCCAAGCCCTAGCAGGCAAATGTCTGAGTTCAAATGTGTCCCAGGGCCATTTTAGTGGACCAGGCCCAAATCCGAAGAGCCGGCCGCCATTTTAAGAGTCCTGTGGCAGCCGCCTATCGCTGCACCGCAAGAGTGGGCGCAACTCAGCTGAATGGCGGATGAGGCACAGTGCCGCAAAATCGGGCGCTAAACAGCTAAATGGCGACTGAAATGCTAAAGGGCGCCTCACTGCAGCAGAGGAGCCTCCACCTGGGGAGGCGGGGGAGGCCCGTTCGTTCCGCCTCCCCCCCCCCCCCGGGGCGCCCCACGCCGTTTTTCGGCGCAGCATTGTAGGATGGCCAGACCAGTGTGGCAACTTACTGAACACCACCTGGGTGCCGTCCGGATCTCGGCGCGTTGTGCTGCCTTCGGCCTATTCGCACAACGGACCGCTACTGACGCCACCTCACAGGCTGACGGATTTTGCCGACTAAAAGACAGACCAAAGCAGCCCATTGTTGCTTTGAGATGGATGTTGCAGCAGGCTGCCATGTAAATAGTTGTTTAAAATTTTTTTTTTAACGTGTTTACTTTCTTGGAGCGTTGTGTATAATTATAAGTTATTAAAGTGTTATAATCCTACTACTTTGTTGGAGTGCTATATATTTTTAATGTGACACATAATTGTGAAGACTTTGATGTACAAAAAGGCATCCCTGGAATCTTCCGCTTCAGGCTCGGTCCCAACCACCCTTACAGTGAGAATCCCCTCCCCAATCACAATACAGGATCGTTATCAGATAGTAGGAACGCGTGTGGTGTGACGGATCTCATGGGGTGCGGGCTTGATCTACTGTAACTCCTTTGAAGAGGGGTGATTCTTTACAGTTGGGGCCATAAACTACATCCGCAGGGCTAGGTGATAGCCTGGGACCGGCCTGGACAATCAGACACAGAGGAAGAGGAGTGTCAGAGGGTGCGGTAGTGAATAGGGTGAAAGGGAGGTGTCGGGCGGGCACAGGGTGTGATTCTCAGGGAAGAGCAGCGCAGATGGGGGGAGGTTTATGGCCCATGCATGAGAGAGAGAGCGGGGGTGACCAGTGCGTGGGGGAGATGCTTGCGAGGGTGGGGAGCCATGCTGAGGATCGGCGGCGTGCAGAGAGTGGGTCTGGTCAAGGCATCTAAAATGGCTGCCGTGCACGACAAAAGTGTGGCATTGGAAAAAAGGCAAGATGGCGCAGACAATGTTTATCAATACGGATTAATTTATAACAATTATTTTTAACAATATATTTACTCCCAGTGACAAAATGGCGGTCAACACTTCCTGATTTCCTTCGAATCGAACGTTAACAGACGTCACGCAGCCAAAAAAAAAAAAACGCTCACGCGCAGCCGCTGGAAGACATGTATCAACATATATGAGCATCCTCAGCCACCCTCAGAAAACATAGGGGGTCAGGATTCGTCTCCCGTACCCCCTTACACCCATTTCTCACATTGTTTTTCCTCCATCTTGTAATTTAATTAAAACGAAACAGAAAATGGCGAACTCCCGTTTCGCTACCGGTTCGCGAACCGGGAAGCGCTTCTACCGCGAAAAATCAAATTTTTTTTATTTGCCCCACGCCACCCTTTAATAACTCCAACATCATTCCTAGGGGGTCAAGAGGGGTCTACCTTGCCCCCTTTCATTAAATTCCCCCTTCGTTTTTCTCCTCCTCTTGTCTCTCGATCCTACCGAGAGACAAGATGGCGGCCGTTCCGGACTGTTTAGAATGTTGACAGACACCGGAGAGCCAATCAGCTTCGCTTCGCAAAGTTCCGTAACGCGAAAAGTACGCGAACCGGAGCGCTACCCGGGACGCTGTCACAGATATATCTGTTTTTTAAAACGTTAATTTCTCAAAATCCACTGGAGCACATATATTGAGACCCAGCAAAGGCACATCGGGCTAACAGTCCCTACAATTTTGCCAAGTTTCGTGCAAATCCATTCAGCCGTTCGAGCTAAAAGTGAGGCCAAACGCCCTATGGAAAAATTAATGGGGAAAATGCGTTTTGGGACCCCCCTTTTTTCTCGTCCCCCCTTGACAAAACCCCCCCAAATTTTCAGGGGCTGCTCAGAAACAAAATGTGCCATTTTCCTGAAAATTTCAGCCGATTCCGTCCACAAATGCCAAAGTTATTAGACATAGAATTTTCAAAAGTCCCATAGAGAAAAAATCCTAACGACCGCCAGTAGGTAATATATATATATATATATTCACTAACAAAATCAAAGGTTACAGGGATGTTATAGTTAGGCTCAGATTTCACTTGTACAAAACCAGTGAACTTTGGCCGTTATAGTTAGCTTAGCTAACTATAACTTACGCCACACCAATCCAATCTAATGACCTCGCATATTATATCACTTACGACTTGGTCAGTGACATCGGTGATGACATCACTGATGACATCTCAAATAACATCACTGATAACATCATCCACAGAACCATTGACACACCCACTCACACCCCCATTCAACCTCTCGTACGCTCATTTGTACACCCACACAATCACTCACATACCCATTCACAGACCCATAATATTACTCACACACCCAGTCACTCCTCCACAGAGCCACTTACACACCCACTCACTAACTTGTACAACCACTCACACAACCATTCACTCACCCATACATCCATTCATTCAACTAGTTACTCACCTGTACCGCCAGTCACATAGCCACACACTCACCCATCCAGCTACTCACACACCCACTTATTTACCTACACAGTCACTCACACACCCACTCACCTAGATTGAAACCCTCTCATAACTCTGTTAAAAGTTAGTGAACATGAATCAAAAAATCAAGTAATAGAATAGCACTAGTAAGCTCATAAAAAATAAATACTGTTGAAAAAGAAACCATGCAGCTGATAAAGCACAACTGCCGGGGGCATTTGAACAATACACAAATTGGGTGGGGTGATGAATCTGCAAAAGCGAAGCCTCTGTAGATTCAAATAAACTTATACACACAGTCAGACAAGTACTCCTCATGGGTCCAAAGATCCTTTTAACTAAAGAGCTGAAGCAAAAGATTGTAACCATACTACATGCAACCCACAATCATGTTGGTCACAAAATAACTGATCTGTAAAAAGCTGTGGTGCTGGATTCTGGATGCAAAGGCTGAGGGCACACTGAAAACATGTCACATCAGCCAGAACATAACCGATCCCATGAAACTCACACCACTGCACAAAATGGGGCTTCAAACAGGTTATTTGTCAAGTAGTGGCTATTGATATTGTTGGTCCTCTACCATCAAGCAGCTATATCTTGGTAGTTGTTCTGCTCTAGACTTGAAATAATATGATACACTTAAACTCAGCACTATCAAAATGAGGCAAATGTATGTATTGCTGCACCTTTAAATGAACTACGTAAAAAAATAACTCAGCAGTCTCGAAATGAGGCAAATAAACTGATCAAGGGGCTTTTAAAATAAAACATGTGTGTTTATTAATACAGCACTTTTAGAAGGAAGACAAATTATACTAGGTAATGCACCTTCCCAGAGTCAAATGAAAAAGTCAAATATAAAAAGAGCATGGATACAAAGAAGAAAAAACATATACATTTATATAAAGAACAATGAAACTTATAGCATATAGGGGCTCATGCATCAAACTCCCGTTTTGCGTTTCCAAATTTGCGAATTTTACCGAATTGCAAATATGGATTCGCAAAACGGGATGCATCATAGAAAGTGCAAAATATTTCCGATTCGGTAAAAATCGCAATTTTTACCGAATCGCAAATATTATGTGACTTCAAAATTGCGAATTCGCTATTCCCATTGATTCCTATGGGCCAAAAGGCCCATAGGAATCAATGGAAATTGCGAGTGGCACTTAGAAAATTTCATGGGTGCAGGGGGGGGTCCAAAGGACCCCCCCCTGCACCCCTGAAATGTATTTTTAAATGGATGTTTCACACACACATGTCCTAAGGACATGTGTGTCTGTAACATGACATTGTTTAAAATGTAAATTAGTACATTTTAAACATTTTTCGCAATTTACCACGAGGTTCAACCTCGTGGTAATTTGCACTTCCAAACCTTGTTCTCGCAATTTGATTTCAGAATGATGCATTGCATTTAAGGAATCGCAAATTTGCGATTCCTTAAATGCAATCGCATTCTGGAAAGTCGCAAAATCAGCGAATTTCATTAAAAAATAATGATGCATCTGAAAAAGCACTTTTGCATTCGCAAACGGCCGATTTTAAGGAATCGCACCGTTTGCGAATGCAAAAGTGCTTGATGCATGTGGGCCATAGACACAAAGCAAGTAATAGAAATACATTACCAAAAGAGTGGCTTTCAATATTCT